>NW_028154671.1:5000-50681 GCF_963457635.1 Microchirus variegatus | reverse complement strand
CACAGCTCTGTGTTCACTCATGGTCTCACTCATGGTTTCCTGACACCTATTTTATTTTCTTCTTTGCACTGAGACACATTTAAATCCATGCTCATGGAACATGAAGCCAGAGTTGACTCAGATCTAATGTTGATCATGACTTTATTTCACGTCTTTATTACAGTCAGATGTATTTGTATGTGGTTTTTTGAGAGGTGGACGAATGCATCAGAGAAGAGCGAAACACTCGGCAGAAACCTGACCTCATCACACTCCTGCAGCAACATCAGTCACACTCATGATCTATTGCCTTACAAACCTTTTATAAACATGTCAAAGTCATGACAAGTCAACAAAATCAACATAGTCATAGTAACAAGTGTAGCTGCTCAATCCTCTGCGTAAACTACAGCACAACTTCCTGTAGAGAGTCTGACTGTGAACCACTGAGCTCACACTCTTTAAATCAAGTCAACAAGCCCCAGAGATCAGATTTAACTTCATTATAATATTTATAGTTAATTCTATTAATGAATTGATACTTTGTCATTTATCTGGATCGTACACTTTCTTTTATGAAAAACAAACAATTCAACAACATTGACTCTTGTGAATCAGTTGAGTGAGTGACTCAGAGAGAGCTCTAGATCACACTAGTACAAATGCTTTGGCATATTTACTGCACCAGTACATACACATTTACAAACACTAACCCATTCATAGGTTGAATAATATGAACTAATCTTCAAATGTTTGTTAATACATGAATGTATCTCTATATTTGTGTCATATTTCTGCCTCGTAGATTTTGAAGCTTGGGTCCATCGCTAGATTCTTGGAGAAAGCTCCGGACCCTCCGACTGAAAATGCAATCAGCCTGGCCATCAAGAACCTCATGGACCTGGTGAGGAAGAGTGGAGATGATTAAAAATATAGATATACCAATATATAAGTATATGTATATATATATATATATATATATATATATATATATTTATATTGTAGAAAGCAAATCATCACCTACAATTAAGTATAAAGCTGCAACTCAGCATTAGTTTGAATTTTCTGTTGAATATAGTCAACAATATCCTTTACTTTTATAAAAATATATATTTGAATATCCTGTTTCCTTCAATCAATATTCTAAAAATGTTGGGATGTAAGTTGTTCACAAACAAAACAATGACTGTGTGTGTGTGTGTGTGTGTGTGTGTGTGTGTGTGTGTGTGTGTGTGTGTGTGTGTGTGTGTTGTGTGTGTGTGTGTGTGTGTGTGTGTGTGTGTGTGTGTGTGTGTGTGTTAGAACGCTCTGGACCACTCAGAGAACCTGACAGCTCTGGGTTTCCACCTGGCTCGTCTTCCTGTGGAGCCTCACATTGGCAAACTGATTCTGTTTGGAGCTTTGTTGGGCTGCCTCGACCCTGTCCTCACCATCGCTGCTTCACTCAGCTTCAAAGACCCCTTCTTCATTCCACTGGTAACATAGTTACATCTCTGGTAACATAGTAACACCCCTGGTAACATAGTTACATCCCTGGTAACATAGTAACACCCCTGGTAACATAGTTACATCCCTGGTAACATAGTAACACCCCTTGTAACACCAATGGTAACATAGTAACATCGATGGTAACATAGTCACACAGACGGTAACATAGTAACACTGATAGTAACATAGTAACACCAATGGTAACGCAGTAACACCCCTGGTAACATAGTAACACCCCTGGTAATGTAGTAACATCGACAGTAACATAGTAAAGACACTGTTAACATAGTACCACCAATGGTAACACAGTAACACAGAGGGTAACATAGTAACACTGACGGTAACATAGTACCACCAATGGTAACATAGTAACACAGATGGTAACATAGTAACACTGACGGTAACATCGTACCACCAATGGTAACATAGTAACACAGATGGTACCATAGTAACACCAACGGTAACATAGTAACACAGACGGTAACATAGTAACACTGACAGTAACATAGTAAAACCACTGTTAACATAGTACCACCAATGGTAACATAGTAACACAGATGATAACATAGTAACACCGACGGTAACATAGTAACACCGACGGTAACATAGTAACACCGACGGTAACATAGTAACACCGACGGTAACATAGTTACACAGATGGTTACATAGTAACACCGACGGTAAAATAGTAACACAGATGGTAACATAGTAACACTGACGGTAACATAGTAACACAGATGGTAAAATAGTAACACAGATGGTAACCTAGTAACACTGACGGTAACATAGTAACACAGATGGTAACATAGTAACACTGACGGTAACATAGTAACACAGATGGTAACATAGTAACACCAATGCACAGGTTTCTGGACTCGGGGGGGAAAAACCCTAACCCTTTGTCATCAAGTCATTCAGTCATCAACTGTCAACAAAAACAAAGCCATTGATGCAAATGTCTTATATTGATGATATATGATATGATGATATATGATGATGATATATTGATGATGCCGTTCACTGATCATAAAAAGCTCCTCAGCCTTTAACGAATGCTTTTGTTTGATTGTTTGTGTCTCAGGGTAAAGAAAAGATGGCCGACATGAGGAGAAAGACTCTGTCCAGAAACTCAAAGAGTGACCACCTCACTATTGTCAATGCCTTCCAGGTAAAACAACACATATTTCCTTTATTTCTGTATTCTGTGCACATTCATCGATCATATATATATATATATATATATATATACACACACACATATATTTGTCCAGGGCTGGGAGGACAGTAAACAGCGCGGTGTTAGGTACGAGAGAGAATACTGCTGGGATAACTTTCTGTCTGCTAATACACTTCAGGTGAGTTCTGCAGAAAATCAAAGCCAGGCTTTTCTCTGTGGACACTTCAGGACACGTGATCTTATTTTGGCCGTTTTCTCACTCAGATGCTGCACAACATGAAGGCTCAGTTTGCTGAACATCTGATGCATGTAGGTTTTGTTAGCAGCAAGAACCCCAAAGAGCCCAAATCTAACGTCAACTCAGGTAACTGAGTATTTTGGATGAAGTTGATCTAAATGTTCAAACTGTGAAACAGTGATGAATTATAACAATAATAAATGTAAATGTAGCCGTGCTCATGTGTTGTTGTTGTTTTCACCTCCTCAGACAATGAGAAGTTAATCAAAGCAGTGATTGTAGCAGGTCTGTATCCAAAGGTGGCCATGATCAGACCATCTCACAGCAGAAAGAGGCCGGGGTGAGTCCTTCACTCTGTAATATCTGTTAGAAATAACAGCAGCTTCATAAGTTCACGTCTGATGATACAAACACATCTTTAGCTCTAGTTTTCACTTTAGCACCAGTTGAATTTTCAGGAGGTTTTTGCTCCACATGAGGACAGAAGAGTTTGTGTTGTGTTGTTGTCATGGTTACGTCTAACCCTAACCCTAACCCTAACCCTGTGCTTTGCTTAATAACCGTTTACTCACAACATATTTCCACACTGATGCTTTCAGACAAGTGGCAGAGGCTTTGAGTTCAGTCCATGTGTCAACGGTTGTCATGGTTACTATGAGTTGGCGTCAGCTTCAGGCTAGTGGGAGGAGCTAACGGGTAGTCGTGCTACAAACGTAACACTGTTTTTTTCTCCTCATTTGGACTTTGGCTAATGATTCATTCATTCATTCATTTTCAGAGTGAAAGTTTACACCCAGGCTGATGGAAAAGTCTGTATCCACCCGAAATCTGTCAACGCTGAAGAGACGGACTTCAACTATACTTGGCTCATTTACCACCTGAAGATGAAAACTAGCAGTGTGAGTAATTAAATTCAGTTTTATTTGTATAGAATCACAACATACATGATCTCAGGTCTCTGTGCAGAGCAGAGAAAAATGAACAAACACTAGGGGGCAGCAGAAGAAGAAGAACTCTCTGACAGAATCAGACTGAAAGATGTGCAGCATCTGCCTCGACAGTTTGGGATGAAAGAAAAAACATATGGTCTCTCTTTGTAGTTCCTGTCAGAACTCGTGCTGAAGCATTTTTGAATTATCTAAAGGTTTCGAACAGACTTGTTGGAACATCCTGATAATAAGGAGTTACAGTAATCTTGTCTTGATGTAACAAAGGTAGGAAGTTTTCCTCTGAGGCGTTTAGGGCTGAGTATAATGACCTCAGTTTTTTCTGAGTTTAAAAGCAGAAAGTTACAGGTCATCCAGGACTTCATGTCTCTGAGACATTCCTCGAGTTGAACAACCTGATTTATTTCATCCTCATTGATAAATATAACTGTGTCATCTGCATAACAATGAACGTTCTCATAATGTTCCCTAAAGGAAGCATATATAAAGTAAAAAGTATACGTTTTGTAATGAGTCATTATCATCAAAATGAACAAACTGGAATCTATCAGATAAATATGATTTAAACCAGCAGAGGGCAGCACCTCTGATCCCAAGGGTCTGCTCCAGTCTCCGCAGTAGAATGTCACGATCAATGGTGTCAAATGCAGCGCTAACATCTGACAGATCTAATGCTTCTAATGGAGGCAGACGATGTTTTTCACATATGAATGAGTGAGTGATTCTTTTTCATGTTCAGCCTCTGAAGTGAAAAAAAGCATCACTGGTTAAAGGTTAACAGTGGGACTTCAGTCTGTGACTTTCACCAAATCAATATTTCATTAAACGCTGCCTTTCAACTCTCAACCCTTTCAAAGGATCTTCTTATGCTTCAAAGTGTCCACATCACCACATATCATATATGTGAATCAGGTGTGTTGGAGCAGGGCAGCATCTAAAACATGCAGGACAGTGTTCTATATATATATTTATATATATATACATATATATATATATATATATGTATATATGTATAATGTAATATGTTCCCTGACGACCACCTCATCATAATTATAATGTCACGTTTGACCTCCTCACTCCTTTGATTCCCTTCACTGCTTCACTTTGCTCAAAGCCAAACAGCTTCTCTTCACTAATAACTAACTAACTAACTAATTAATTAACTAATGGAACAGTTCAGCACAGACGTGTTGTGTCTCATAATGATGCTGCTGCTGTCCATTCAAATGAGAAGAACTGGTGTGAATATGGGGATCAGTTAAACTGCTCACTCTAAGTTGACCATAGGTGAGAGAGTGTGAGTGAATGCTTGTTTGTCTCTATATGTGGTTCTGTGATGGACTGGTCAACTGTCCAGGGTCTGACCCCGCCTGTCAGGTTGTGACCCCGCCTGTCAGGTTGTGACTCCGCCTGTCAGGGTGTGACCCCGCCTGTCAGGGTGTGACCCCGCCTTTCAGGGTGTGACCCCGCCTTTCAGGGTGTGACCCCGCCTTTCAGGGTGTGACCCCGCCTTTCAGGGTGTGACCCCGCCTTTCAGGGTGTGACCCCGCCTGTCAGGATAAAGCGGTAGATAATGGATGGATGTTGTGAATATAACATGAATGTCTCTGTGTCTCCTCAGATCTTCCTCTACGACTGCACTGAAGTGTCTCCATTCTCACTGCTGTTCTTTGGAGGAGACATCACCATCCAGAGAGACGAGGACCAGGACACCATAGCAGTGGACAAGTGGATCGTCTTCAGATCCCCAGCACGCATCGCTCACCTTGTGAAGGTTAGTCGAGGACAAATTGACTCTTTGAAATCTCTGGTATGATTTGACCTCTAACCTCTGGCTGCTGTCTGTTCCAGAGCTTAAAGAAAGAGTTGGATTCTTTGTTGGAGGAGAAGATCCGTAACCCTTCACCTGTGGACTGGAAAAACCGTCAGTCCAAAGACTGTGCCGTCATCACAGCCATCATAGACCTCATCACCACCCAGGAGAAGACCAGTGGTAGAACCTGGACTTCTGCTCCAAGAGGACAACACGTTCACTTCACTGATGACAATGATGATGATGACAATGACTAGAAAAGACCTTTATGATCATCATCACTGTCACAAACACAGGAAACAAGAAGGAATGAGCTGATGACGATGTTTCCTCATCATCAAATAAGATCTACAGTAATACAGTCATTTGTTACACTGAAGGATACATGTCTCTCACATGTCTCATATCTGGAAACATCTTGTTCACAGCTGAGTTGTTATTAAGGTTTTGTATCAGACATGAAAATGAATGTGTTAATAAAGTCACTAAATGAACTGAGACATTAAAACAGAACTTTAGAATAATATCTTCTGCCTTTAATGGTCCCACATTTAGAAAATTGATTAAAAATCTGTTTCATGTTCAACAGCAAAATAATAATCTGGAAACATTTGGTTGTGATCTCATAAATGTGAAAAAAGGTGGATTTATGCACATTTCTGATGCACTTGCATGTCTCTGAGCTCAAGGTCACATGACCTGGTGTTCACCTATCACGTCCTGTAGTTATGACTCAGCTCATGGTCACATGACCTGGTGTTCACCTTACACGTCCTGTAGTTATGACTCAGAGCTCAAGGTCACATGACCTGGTGTTCACCTATCACGTCCTGTAGTTATGACTTATGTTTGAAAAACATTCAGAAATGAAAACTTTGACTTTGGAGGTGAACCTTCACCTTCACTTGTTTGTCCTGGTTCACCAAGTGTCTCCTCTGTCCTCCTCTGTCTGTCCTCTTTCCTCCTCTGTCCTCCTCTGTCTGTCCTCTGTCTGTCTGTCCTCCTGTGTCCTCCTGGTCACACGTTTGTCTCTAAACCCTGCAGACGTCCCATCCTCTGGACGTTACGCTGGACCGTGTCCTGGCGTGTGATTGGTCGTCCAAACTCGGCGAGGAACCAGCCTTTTTCTCCGTCACGCAGACGCTCGCCTTCACACCAGCCTGAGAGACGGTCAAACAGTCACTTCTGTTCTTAGGCTACATTATTACATGGATTCAAAACAAAAACATCACATTTGAACATAAATAAATAGAAAAATAAATATAATAATACAGTGCATTCCTCCCCAGTATATCAATAAATCAAATAAAATCCAATCCCCAAATTCATATTAAGATCAACTGTTGGGAACAAAAGAACCAGAGTAAATCTTTCTGTGACAGAAGGGTTCTGTAGCGCCACCCTGAGGCTGAGTGTCTGTGTGCAGCCGTGTGTTAAAGATCATCTCTGCTTGTGTTTCCTGCTGTTTGCACTAAGGCTGACACATTTCTGTTAAACCAAAATAGTTTGGTCATTTGAAACCCTGACATTTCCTCAGAGGAAAACTGCGTCGTTACACAACATACAAACCACTTTAAAATAAACTATAAAAAAATATGTGTAAAACAAAATAAAATAAAAGTTATTATCAAAGCAAATGAAGATTTTCACTGTTGTTGATCAACCTTTTATAAAATCTAAAAAACTGAGGAGAAATCCCTTGTTAGTAAATTTAACATCGTCTGTGAAATTTAGGTTGTCATCTAAGAGTTGGTTGCTATGGTTACCAAACTGTGACTGTGTAGATTTGACAGGTGTGTGTTGAGAAGTGTATATAATACTAATAATATAATTATAATATAACGATAATAATAATAACAATAATATAGAGGCGTAGAGTTAAGGACGCACCGTCGTCCAGCGTCTGTGAGATCAGAACCACGTCAGACACCTGCAGACTCAACTCGTCTGGTTGTTTGGCTGAAAACGTTCTGATCATCTCCATCTGCATCACATCTGAACAAATACACAAACACAACATTAAGTAACACAATGCAGCCACAAGGTGGTGCAATAAGACACAACTCACTCATTCTGTCCTGATTCTTCTCATTGACTTTGTGACTCAGAACGCTGATCCACCGTGCACGCTCGTTCCTGTAGACACACACACACACAACAGAGAGAGACACACACAACACACACACACAACGCAGATACACAACAGAGACACAGACACACACACACAACAGAGACACAACACAGACACACACAACAGAGACACACAGAGACACAACACAGACACACACAGACACAACACAGACACACACAACAGAGACACAACACAGACACACACAACAGAGACACAACACAGACACACACAGACACAACAGAGACACAACACAGACACACACAACAGAGACACAACAGAGACACACAACACAGACACACACGTTTATTGATTTAATACATTTAATAAATTAAATATTAAATAAGCAGACATAACAAACGTGAAGTCAATCATCGTTTCCACTGAGAAAAGTTAAGAACGTGAATGAGTGAACGTCACTGATGAATGAGTGAAAGTCACTGATGAATGAGTGAACGTCACAGATTAATGAGTGAATGTCACTGATGAATGAGTGAACGTCACTGATGAATGAATGAGTGAAAGTCACTGATAAATGAGTGAATGTCACAGATGAATGAGTGAAAGTCACTGATGAATGAGTGAACGTCACAGATTAATGAGTGAACGTCACTGATGAATGAGTGAAAGTCACTGATGAATGAGTGAACGTCACTGATGAATGAATGAGTGAAATTCACTGATGAATGAGTGAACGTCACAGATGAATGAGTGAAAGTCACTGATGAATGAGTGAACGTCACAGATTAATGAGTGAATGTCACTGATGAATGAGTGAACGTCACTGATGAATGAGTGAACGTCACAGATTAATGAGTGAAAGTCACTGATGAATGAGTGAACGTCACAGATGAATAAGTGAACGTCATCGATGAATGAGTGAACGTCACTGATGAATGAACGTCACAGATGAATGAGTGAACGTCACTGATGAATGAGTGAACGTCACTGATGAATGAGTGAACGTCACTGATGAATGAACGTCACAGATGAATGAGTGAACGTCACTGATGAATGAACGTCACAGATGAATGAGTGAATGTCACAGATGAATGAGTGAACGTCACTGATGAATGAGTGAACGTCACTGATGAATGAACGTCACAGATGAATGAGTGAATGTCACAGATGAATGAGTGAACGTCACAGATGAATGAGTGAACTCATCAGGTCGTGACTGTCTTTGACGGAGAAGCAGCCGTTAGTCGTTAGTGACAACAATGCAACACACACAAAGTACACACAATCACAACACATCACATTCACACACTAAAACTACATCATACACAGACGCCTGAGGCAATGAACTATAATTATCATAGATCGTTAGCACAGATCATTATCGTAGATCCTTATCATAGATATCACAGATCATTATCATAGATCGTTATTATAGATCTTTATCATAGATTATTGTAGATCCTTATCATAGATCCTTATCATAGATATCATTGATCGTTATTATAGATCGTTATCATAGATTATTATAGATCGTTATCATAGATCGTTATTATAGATCGTTATCATAGATCGTTATTATAGATCGTTATCATATATTATTATAGATCGTTATCATATATTATTATAGATCGTTATCATAGATCGTTATTATAGATCGTTATCATATATTATTATAGATCTTTATCATAGATCTTTATCATAGATCATTATGGTTAGGGATCGTCTGTGGAGTCAAGTTCCAAAAGAGAGAGAGGGAAATGTTGTCTCAGGGTTAAACAGGAGTCGTCTTCCTCTTGTGGTTAAACCCAGGGTTAGAATGTTGTATATAAGTACATTTCTTTGCTTCAATAGATGAATGAATGAAATGACAGTGTGATTAAATGACAGTGTGATTGTACAGCAGAACAATCGACAACACAAAATCAACAAAGACTGTGAAGAATAGATGTAAGGAAATATCCCTGAGAGCTGGAATGTTCCACATGGAGACAAATGTGGGGGTGGAATAAAACAAAGGGAGAAGGTTTTTCTTCACATAAAGGTAAAGAAAAAACAAACAAACAAATGATTTGATTAAACTGTTTTTTAACAGACAGGGTTGTCACAATTGTCATTGTTTCCAGTGGTGATAATCACAGGTGTTTAACACACACACACACACACACACACACACACACACACACACACACACACACACACACACACACACACACACACACACACACACACACACACAGGGTTGTAAGGCAGCAGTTGTAGCCCCTACTCCACCATGTGGCCTTTAAGACTAAAGGAACACTGTGAACGTCACTGTTGTTTGCATGAATGTAAACTGTAAACAAAGATAAATCACTCACAGTGAGTTTGTTCCCACCATCATCAGCACCTTTTCACCAGAGCAGTTGCTATAGAAACATAGATGGAAAAGATGACTGCT
This sequence comes from Microchirus variegatus, assembly GCF_963457635.1. Classification (NCBI taxonomy): domain Eukaryota; kingdom Metazoa; phylum Chordata; class Actinopteri; order Pleuronectiformes; family Soleidae; genus Microchirus; species Microchirus variegatus. Next base: position 40,513 of record NW_028154671.1, on the reverse strand, counting down.
GCTGATGTTTCTGCTGCTGCTGATGTTTCTGCTGCTGCTGATGTTTCTGCTGCTGCTGCTTCTGACTGGTAACAGGTTCAGATCCTCGGTCTGGCAGGACCTGACCCAGATCTGGTCCCGGAGAGCGTAGTCTACCACAGTGAAACTCTCCTCACTGAAAACACAGAGTGAACCTAGCTTTGAAATCACATTGATTTTGATCCTATTTTTTTTTTAATTCTTTGGTTAGCTGTAGGCTATATATACGTATACTGTACATGTAAATGTATGTATGTATGTATGCACATATATTTCAGCCTGGCAGGATATACATATACTTATATAATATATATATATGTATGTCCAGGTGGTTCCTGGGGCTGATTGGTCCTGCACACAGGAGGTTCTGCTATAAGAGTCCTGATGATCACAGCTGCAGTGCAGACTTGGGAAGAGAGAGAGTCTCTACTGGAAGTGATTGTAAATGTTCTCCAGCTGATGTAAACGTCCAGAACAGAAGCTTCAGCATCAACCTGAGACTGAAAGTGCACCAACAATAAGCTTCTGGACAGAATCCTCGTCTGTGTGACGACATCTGGACTTGTTTTTTAGACTCAGAGGGAACAAATTCCAAAAAATAAAAACTCATCTTTTTCTGTGTTGATGAAACAGAAACTATATTTAATTTAATTTAAATATTTCATGTTCTCTTCAGTTGTTCGCTGTAGGCAACTGAACTGGGTTTAAAAATGTTTCACTTCTCATCCAAGATGTTTCTTCACTTCACTAACACAAGTAAACCAGAGGAAGAATGATATAATTATATATATATATGACGACTATAATGAAGTATTTCTGAAAAACTCAAGGATGTCATTCAGGAGTCAGTACAATTCCATACTGCCCTTATATACATGTATACTTATATACATGTATACTTATATACATGTATACTTATATACATGTATACGCACTATGACAGGAAGGGTTAGCTTGTTAGCATGTTGAGAGTTATTGTGAGTCTTTCTACCATCCAATAATGTCACTGTGTTTTGTTTCTTTAGTCAGTTTGTGTTAATTTGTGTATAAACTCACGTTAAGTTCATGTCACCTTTTTTGTTTTGGATTATTTTCTCTTCCCCTTTTATTTTGGTAATGTTCTTGTCTTCCTGTTTCGTTGTCACCTCGTCGTCCTTGACACACCTCCCCTGATTCCCTGATGTTTTCACCTGGTGATCCTTAAGTCATCACTCACAGCTGCCCTTGATTCTCTCTTACCTTTATAGCGTTCCCAGTTCCCTCATTCTGTGTCAGAACGTTGTTGAGCTGTAGTGAAAACTGAATTCATTTCTCACAGTGTTTGGTCTTCTAACCCTGAAGATACTTTCTGTGTTATTTTTAAGGAGGAAGTATTCTTGTATTTTTATTTGATTCAAGAAGAATTTAAGTTTGTGTCTTTATGTTTGATGATCTAGCTCTAGGGTTGAGCTTCTGAATGACTCACTGTCTGTTGCTGCTGTTTTATCCTTCTTCTTCTTTAATGTCCAGATATTAACCAGGATGTGAACTGTGGCACAAGTTCAGAGAACCTGAGCCAGGTTGAGTCCGACTGGTCCAACTGAGCGTTTAAAGTACATGTAGTAATAACTAGACTCCTAATCACATTATCTAAATTACGAGTGCGATTTCAGTCGAGCTAATATGTTTATACCGGGTTAGGGTTAGGATTAACCCTAACCCGTTTACTTGAACGAAGACAATAATTCAACTTTTTCTAATATGAAAGGTACCTGGTGACACTGGCACCCAAAAACCCTTCAAAACCCAGGCTTATAATCCTGAAATGTAAGTATTTGGAAATATGCATAATATGATCCAGAATTATGAAAACCAGATTATCTGAGACTTAATCACAGTTCTGGACTCGGAGAAAGAGCAAGAGACGGTTGATGTTTCACATCTAGGATATCTGACATGGATTTAATTCACATTTGAATCCAGATCTTATTAAACATACTTGGTGAAAACATTCAGTGGACATAGATTTGTTGACTTTTTTCTCCTTAATTTCCGATGTTAATCAAGTATAAATTGAGTTGAGCGATTTAAATCTTACCATTTTATTTCATCTAAGCTCAAGACTGGATTGTAAGCATGTGGCTTTAATGGAAATGCCAAGAATTCCATTTACATTACACTGAGAACTGGGATGGGTTAGGAATCTGCAGCTTTGTGGGATGAGTATTCCCATGTGTGTGGTGTGTGGGTTTTTTCTCTCTCAGATTATTGTTCAATACAAATGAAGTGAAGACTGAGCATATTTAAACACACAAAGTGACAAAAACCAACACAATCTTACTGCACTCTAAATCATTTCTGTAAATTTACGGCAGAATTTCAACAGTATTAAGGTGTTTTTTAATAAACAGTGTTTTATTGTTAATATTACAGAACATCAGTGAAATTACAGCTCATTTACTGTTTTAACTCTAATGTATTTCTATTTTACAGCACTTTACCGTTAAAGTGTATTAATAACAGTATCATGCATTGTTTTTGGTATTCTGTGAAGAACATTATCTGAGCTGCACATGAAACTATTGACCTGCCATTGGTATGATCCGTCTCCATCTGACTAATTATTTGGTGAGTAACAACTGTATTTTATTGATTCATATTACATATAATATTATTGTTTGATTTGATTAGTTTTGTTTGCATTGATGATTACAGCACATGCAAGGATGATTTTGGTTAGCAGCTAGCTACATTTTCAAAGTAGTCAAACAACACAAGCAGCACATTTTAATTTCTACAAAGTTAACGTTTGTTGACTCCTGCATTCTGTCAGTGAATTAATGAAACTTTATGATAGTTTGTGAGAACATTTTACGTCTAAGTAATTTACTCTATTTGCACAAGATTAGTATGACTTTGGGACCTCTGGTGACCCCAGGTTATTAATCCATTACGAATAGAGCTTTTGACAACACTTTAAAGACAGTGCATGCTAATTATTGTGTGTGATGGGGAAGATGCAAGTTTATTTTCAAGATAAATATTGGATGAAAAATGTAATACTGAAGAATATTTGCTTTGCAGTAACTTTGACTGTTTTTCCATCTTGCATTGTTCAATTGGCTGTTTGCTTCAATCGCCATTTGTATTCAGATTTTCTGACACATTTCTCTGATATTGCAGATGCAGAAGTTGTTTTCACCACTGCTACTTAGATGCTGGATTGAGAAACCAGGTGTCATTGAGTGTGCTGTAACTCTCCTGCCGAGGTTCTTGGACTTCCACAAAGTACAGTAATTTAAACAGTGAGCTGACTTTCTTCATAAAACAAAAAGTATCTTGGAATGACTTGAAATTTAACATCATAATGTAACCCATCGCCCTAAACAAGGATCTGTTGAAAATATTTGCAAACCTCTTAAGGAATAATTTTAATGAATTTTTGATATTCAAGAAATGATCCATCTCCCCTGATGCACTTTGACAGTGAGATGAGTTTCTTCTCAAAAACAAAAAGTATCTCGGAATGACTTGAAATTTACCATCTTAATAGTCTTCATCGCCCTGAACAAGGATCTGTTGAAAATATTTGCAAAGCTCTTAAGGAATAATTTTAATGAAATTTTGAAAATCATGAAATGATCCATCTCCCCTGATGCACTTTGACAGTGAGCTGAGTTTCTTCTCAATAACAAAAAGTATCTCAGAATGACTTGAAATTTACCACCATAATAGTTAGCATCGCCCTGAACAAGGATCTGTTGAAAATATTTGCAATTCAGGAAATTATCCGTTTGCCCTTAATGCAATTTTTTTTTTGAAGAGCTGAGTTTCTTCAAAAAAACAAAAAGTATCTTGGAATGACTTGAAATTTCCCATCATAATATATGGCATATGTTTGTAATACTGTCAATATGTATGTTCGTACTACTTTTTTAACATGCAAGTTGTTCAGCATGTGAAGTTTTTACATGTTATCGTTTCATTCAAATAAAAGTAAAGTGCAATAAGGAGCTTCTTTTTCTCTTCAATCACATGCTTGAAAAATCAGTAGGTTAATTGTATTATGGTTTGTCTTCGGTGCTTGTGGCCAGGTTCAAACAGAGATTTTGTGAAACCTGAAGTCAATGACATGTAACATGTGTTTCTTAACAAAAGTTCCTTTAACTGTGTGGAATCCTATTTTTTTAATAGAAAGCTAAATAGACCTTTAATTGTTAAATACAGTTAAAGTAATTTTAAATATCAGTTTACACTGTATTTTTCATTTACAGGACAACACTGTAAATTTCAGTGACAGTAAAAAGATGTTAATTTTACAGTAACATAATGGCAACCCAGCTGCAAGTACTTTACTGTTTTTATTTCTAAAAGTGTTGTTTGTAAATGATTGTGACGCCAAACAATCTACAAACACATCATCACCAGTGTTTGAGCCACTGTCTCACCAGACATCTCCAATGAAAGAGTGAAAGCATGAACACATGATGAAAGAATAATAGTGTTGAGACTATGTCATAGTCACACAGATGTTGGGATTATACCTTGTACACATAAAAAGACAATGAAAAGTCCCAAAGAAAAGAGGAAGAGATTATAAAGAGAGCGTGGAAACCTAAGCCTCATGTTGAGATCATACCATTACACAGAAGAAAGGGTGAGAGTGGATCCAGCTGGTGTTACGCAAGTGTTTTCTGAGCCAAACTCTGATAAACAGCCTCCTTTCTCACAACTCTATATTTGTATACCTTTCATCAAAAAGCTGTGATATTTGTCTCACTTTTCTAAACCAAAGGTGACAAAGACTTTTTATAACAGCAAAAAAGTGCTTAATCATAAATAATCCTAATAAGTCAAAGTAACAACCCTCATATTTAAAATCCTACCTAACCTCTAATTGTAAAGCTGATACGTTCTACACATAGTTGCTCCTGAACTGTTGACACACAAACACACAACAAGGTGTGTTTTATCTCTCTCTCTCTCTCTCTCACACACACACACACACACACACACACACACACACACACACACACACACACACACACATAACTCACCTCTTCTTTTTGGTGACGATGAGAACATCGTTGAAGAGGAAGAAATAAACGAGCTGCCGCGACGTCCTCCGGAGGAAGAGAGCGTTGTCCTGGACAAACTCTGTCAGTTCACCTCTCTTTATCATCCACCTGGACGACGACACCAGAGGAAAAGGCTGGAAGACAAAGACAAGGAAAAACATTTGGTTTCCTTTGGTTTTCATTCTGTGAAGCACTTTGAGTTGTGTTGTATGAAAAGTGTTATGTCAATAAAGTTTGATGGATGTACCTTTATCTTGAACTCCAGCTGAGAGTTAATGGTATACATCATTTCAGTTCTCTCCATTGTGCGAGCGCCTTCATTACACTGTCTTACCACCTAACCACACACACACACACACACACACACACACACACACACACACACACACACACACACACACACACACACACACACACACACACACACACAGTATCTGTTAATGCCTCATTTGAAAAATTATGACATACGAGAAAAGAGTGGGAAAGTGCTTTTGTTACATTGTTGCCTCATTTCACCAAATAACAAAATGAATGGTTTGAATATGACATTTATAAACTTACAGCTATGAGACGTCTCCTATGGCAGAACATCTGTATAGCACCAAGACATGACTCGAGAAATGTTTTCTATAAATATGCATAAAAACACACTGAGCTTGACTCACCTTGCTGACTGCTTGTAAAGCCTCCTTACATGCTTCATATTGTGCTTGTGAAACTTTTGGTGTTTTCTGACAAATTTTCTGAAATACAAGGAAAAAACACAAATTAGTTTCACAAATTCATTTAATTAGAAAATATATATATATATTTATTTTTTGCAACATAAACCAAATTTAAGGTTTAACCCTAACCCATAAGGGAGTCAAGAGAGAGAGAGACTAGGAGCAGATATATTATATGTTGTGTTAGAGCCAAAGTCTGGACATTCCAAAGCTTATGTTTCTGCAGGTTTTCTACAGTAAACTGACATCCATGAGCAGAGGCAGACGAGTGATCCTCTGCATGGGCAGGATGAGGAAGGAGATCATGGGGAGGTTCCTGCAGTCTTGGTGAGCCTCAATCTTGGTCAACACCTCCTTAAACAATGGATTCTTGGAGCTGAAAGAGAGGAAAGAGGGAGGCTGTGTGTTCAGAAGGAGGAGAAGCTAATGATACCGAGAGAAACAGTAAAATGGATGAAATCCATGATACATGATTTGTGTACATCATTTGTTCTCAAAGTGCGGCCCGGGGACCAATGGCGGCCCGCAATGAATTACAGTTGAGTTTTAATCCAGGCGCTACTAAGCTTGTTAATGTTTATTGGACATTACTGGATACTGACCAATAAGTGTAAACAAAAATACTTGGTATTTACCTGGTTTCTATATGGTGAATTTAACGCTTATATTACTTAACGGTAAACTGTAGAACTGCAATCTGGTCATTAAAATTATAACAAATGGGATTTCTTTCAGTTTTTTTTCCTTTGGCGGCCCTCAGTCCAATGTTGGGTTCCTAAATTGGCCCTCAGGTATCAAAACTTTGAGAACCCCTGGTGTACATGTATGGTAGGTATGATAGTCCTGCTACAGATGGTTATAAGAACTAACAATTATCTCCATTCACTGTATTTCACACAGACAACTTACTGTGAGTGATTTTTATTGAGGTGAGTGAATAAATCATTCTGTGTATTGTCCCATCCCTGCTTGCATGATTGCACTGTCACTCACAGCAGCCGTTGCAGCGTCCTCTGCTGGTAGACCTCGTTAGAGCAGTATGTGATGTAAGGGTCGAAGTTTGACTGAGCGTGCTTGCTGACAATGTCGCTGATGTCGTCAATCATTATGTTCTGTTGGTGTCTTTCTTCCAGTTCCTTAAAGAACCTGAGCACAGAACATAGATACAAGTGGTTAGTGTGGGACATACATAGGATATAATGACATATGCACACATATGTTAGGAAGGAAACACTGATGACCCGCTGTAACATCACAAAACAGGAAATCTATGCCTCCTAAAATAGAAAGTCCCATTAGCCATAGCACAATGGTTTTCCCTCTTCCTAAGCACCAGCAGATGTCCACTTTGCTGGCTACATGTTTGTGTATGCTGGATTCAAAAGTAATGCTTAGGAAACAGTTGCACAGACTCAGGAGTCTAATCTTGACTGGTTGAACTTGGCCGTTTCTCAATATGCATTCTCTGTACTTAATACTTTGTATTTGCGTACTCCCGCACTTGTGAAACATCATCAGTGTCAGTCCAAGTTCTGTTCCAATTCACAAGAACGTGAGCAGCGAGTACGGTTCTCATACCCGGAAGAGTTTTCCAAATATGCATCAGTTAGTGACTTGAGTGTACTTGGGAAAGCCATGTATCCCAGAATGCATTTTACCGGAAGATAGTGGCAGAAAAAACACATATAAACCTGAAATAAATATATTTTTCTGTGTCCCGGAACGCAGTTTTAAGATAATTTCCATACTTGGCGAGTATGTACTCCAGTCATACTGTACTTGCAAGTACATCCTTGCATACTCTGTATTGAGAAACGGCCTTAGTTTACTTCCTGTATTTCAGGTCACTTCACGCCTGTCTCTGGTTTCCCCACCTGTGCTGATCATCTGCCCCACACTAATTAGCCACACCTGTGTCTTGTTAGTGCTCCTTCCTGTGTGTATTTAAGCAACATGTTTTAGTAAGTCACTGCCACAATGTCTTATCTCTATTGTCAGTGACAGTTTAACTAGTTTTGTCCCAGTTTTGTTGTTCAGGATTTTGCTGTTTGAGCTCTGAATTCACCAATACCTGTGTAGCATCCTACTCCTGAGTCCTTTGTCTGAGCTGTTGTAACAAGCTTCGTGATAATGGAGTCATAACAATTTGAATTCATTGGTTATTGACAAGTACATTCATCTTTTTTTGTAAATGACAAAACACTTTCTGTGATGTCATCAAAAGGTGAATATTTCCTGATGTCTTTGGTTATGACATCAAAATAAACATTTTTGTTTTTTTGGGGAAGGAGTCATTTAAGGTTTGGTAAACATTGATCAACATTTCTAACTTTCCTACACTGGTCAGGTAAAGTGTGTCAGAATCAGTGACATCTAATGGGGAGACTGCTAAGTCCCCATCTCTTTATCCAGGTGCACCGTAGAACTATGTCATTGGTATTGTTTGTGTAGTAATGTGTGGCTGGAGATAAATGATTAGGGTATTTGATGGACTTCTTTAAAGCATGACCCTTGATTAAAGCACAAAAACAAGTGTCTCTCTCACTCCAGTGGAAATAATTTGTCTTCATCCCTTGTATTGCAGTAAATTTGTCAGATAGGAGATTAGAAACATGGCATCACCATGTCATGTTAAAGAGGATATAAAAGGGCAGTGAATTGTCGGCAACCATGCACAAACTGTCGGCAATGCATGCAGTAAAACTCTTTTCAGTTTCAGGTAAATGTAATCTCTATGATCTCACTCAGAGTTTCCAGCAGCAGCAGCAGCAGCAGCAGCAGCAGTAGTAGTAGTAACAGCAGCAGCACTAGTAGTCGTAACAGCAGCAGCAGTAATAGTCGTAACAGCAGCAGCTGTCGTAACAACAGCAGCAGCAGCAGCAGTAGTAGTCGTAACAGCAGCAGCAGTAGTAGTAGTAGCAGTAGATGTCGTAACAGCAGCAGTAGTCGTAACAGCAGCAGCAGCAGTAGTAGTAGCAGCAGCAGCAGCAGCAGTAGTAGTCGTAACAGCAGCAGCAGTAGTAGTAGTAGCAGTAGATGTCGTAACAGCAGCAGTAGTCGTAACAGCAGCAGCAGCAGTAGTAGTAGCAGCAGCAGCAGCAGCAGCAGTAGTAGTCGTAACAGCAGCAGCAGCAGCAGCTGGTCAGAGCTCACACATTAAAGGCTCCACTTCCATGGCCTCTCATCCATGGCATAAATCAGTTTCTTTGAATATGGTGTCAACCCAATCAGAGACTATTAAGTGACACTTAATTTGACAGCCACATTTTGAACAAGCTTCACATTCATACACATACTATTTTTAGTACTTTTTACAGTAATTCATGGCAGCATCTCTGCAAACGACACTGTGAGTGAACTACAGCGCTGCCAGCACCAGTCTAAGGTTAGGGTTAGGGTCACCTTTCCCTCCAGTTTATCATCATGTCACGACTGCCTACCAAAAATCCTTCAGTAAAAACTACTCAGGTAGAACAATAATAAACACACTGTGAAGTATGTTTACAGACATATTTTATATAAAGTGTGGTCAGATAAGAAAAGTCTCTCGTTCCATAACATTTGTGTAACCAATCGTCCCAGACAGGATTTTGACACGCATACTTCTCATTACGGTAACTTTGAGACCGTTTGTGATATCTCGAAAATTCAATTTGCGCCCATATACTTGTCATTACAGTAGCACTCAGAACTTCCGCACAATGACTGTCCAATCACATACAAGATGCACCATGTTTGTGTTATAACCCTGTTATCTTGGAAAAAAGGGGCAGAAGCAATCACTCATTGATAATTGTTTGACAATACTGCAGCCATATAATCAATATAAATCCAGGCGGCCACCACAAAAACACTTATAAGTCAAGACCAAGAGATTCAGTAAACAAATGCACAGAAAAGTGTTAGAGATATGAATACACTTAACAATGTAAGAACAGCTTACTTTTTACTAGTCTCACTGACATCGGTGATATTGGAAAAGAGGTGATGGTGTTCGGTCTTAGTGATGGCTTCGCTGAGCTCTGTAGAGTTCTTAAACATGCGGATTAGTATCTCCAGACTGCAGAGATAAGAGTGTTCCGATGAGATGACCTCGAAAATGGCCTGATGGAGGGACAGCAACAGAGGAAAACGTATAAACAGAGTTTATACTTGACCACATGCAGTATTTGTTTCAGTTAACTAGCTTGGATGTGAACATTTATCATGTTTAATGCTAAACTAATTTGATGGATTTTTATTGGAAACGTATGGACAGCCCAGGGAACATTTAAGCCCAAATATATATATTTTCTTAACCTTAACATTAGTATCAAATATGGTTCCAACCTCTTGTCTTTTGCGTTCTTCAGGACTCATCCGGTCGGACAGACCATTTTTCTTCACCTGAACAGAAAGTACATTGAAGAAATAATAAAAAGAAAAAAAACCTGTATGTCGGTGTGAAGCAATTGTGTCCACACATAAATGAAGTAATGTTTCTTAATGCATCCATTAGGAAATATTAATAATGAATATATAATAGGTCACAGTACAGCTTAAATTCAAAAACAGGACACCTAAGCGTTGTCCTCACTTCCATTACTTTTCCATACAGTTTTGGTTAAAAAAAGTAAGAGGCAGCAGTGAGTAATTACTTAATGTCATCAGTGTCTATGATCATTTCAAAGTTGTTTTGTGCCATTTTCACCCTACTTTGATGTTACATAACACAGTCCACACAGTGTTACATCGTTATTTATTGATTATTCCTTTTGAAGCTCAAATTGTGGTTCACCTGTTGGAAGCAAACACAATTTTAGATGTGTTTACATTAATGGTAAATGGTAACAGGTCAATGCCCTGAAACTACACCAAGTGAATTCCTGATAACGAGATATGGGATGAGGCATTTCATCAAACCCTTAATACATAAGAAGGACATTTTAAAGACAAAACAGAGTGAAAGAAAGCCTTGCATGATGGCAACTTGTATATCTGGTTCTGGGCTCTGCTGACACACCTATTTCAGGCTGGGACAAGGACAAAAACATGTTTGCTAACATATTGTAGTTACTGTCTGATTTCCCAATTATTAAAATATGTGTGCATATTTTTCCTCTGCACAGCACCTTCTGAACTGACCCTAATTTACTCGATCTTGTCCTGTTTTACTCCCACGCATTCCTTCCTTCCTTATCAAGTAAACCAAAAGATGAGAATTCCAAAACAGAATTTAGATAATTCCCCATGTCTTTATTTGTCTATGCATCATTATGTAATTCAAAGCCACTGCATGTCTCTCTATATTTGCCAACACATTGTCCTCAGATCAAGTGGAGCAGGACTTCCTGTAGGTCCAGCTGCTGTTTAACTGGATATGACACAAATCTCCAGAGCACTAGAATTCAGAATGAGAACAAGAGGAATAGAAGTGTATGTGTGTGTTATATCTGACCACAGTGAGCTGGCTCCAGGTGGTGCGTATGGGTCTGTACTGCACCATGATGCCATTATCAACACTGGATTCTCTGGAATCTGCATCCTCATCTGAATCATTATGCAAGGCCTTCTCATGGTAGTTCTGATACAGATCCTCCTCTGAAACAGAAATAATGTGAGAAATGAAAGAAAACACTTTTTTTGACAGAATGTCAGGTTAAGACAAACAGAAAACAAGTTTAATGAAAGAGACAGGGATGTTATTAAAATCAATGGATGAACATTTCTCACCCTCACTGTCAAATGTTCGCTGAGTGGTCAAAATGTTCTTCTTGTCTGGACTCTGAAAAGAAACAGCAGAATGTATGTGACTTTTTTCCATGTGATTAATCCAATGACATCCTTCAATGACTTATCTAAGTACAAAGCCACTGTGTATGTCAGTGTATATGTGTAACCATGGTGTCAATGTTTGAACATGATTCCTTATAAACCCATCTGATGCACTGTGATCAGCTGTGTTGGGAATTGTCATTGCTGTACTATAAATGAAACTTAAAATTCACAGCATGTCTACAGGGCCTGTATGTGTCTTCATTTAATTCCAGCCACACTTTAACAAATAACCAGTTGAATTGTTATTAAGACACCACACCTCCTCTTATTCGGAGTAAGACCACACCAACCTTGTTTTTGCCTGTGCTGGTATCCTCTAACGCTAACCCTGTAGTATGGCTGCGAGACTTTGAAAACCTGGGGCTGGCAACCTTTTGTAACCTGAGATTGGCAGGCTTTAGTATTCCAGGACTGGCAGGTTTCACTGTCTCAGGGTTAGTGGTGACAGGATTTGATGGGCAAGCTTGTTTATCTCCATCTAGCTCCAGGCAAGACAGTTGGTACAACCAACCTGAAAACTGGGGGTCTACTGCTGGGACCTCCAAGTCAACACCACTCACAACAGCCCTTCTGTATGATGGACTCCTAAGTCCTCTCCTCAGTGTCCTGGGACTCTCGTTCTCTCCCTCTGTCCCTTCACTGTGCTCTCCTCCTGTGCAAAAGTAAGGTACTGACTCCACCATACTGAGTGTCTTCAAAGCTCGCTTGGAGTGATCGAAGCCCAGCAGCCCTGCCAAACCTTGACCCTGCTGCCCAGGGGGTTCCTTGCTCTGCCGAATATCAGATGCTAAACCCTTTGGAATAAGCTGCTGGGTGCCCATCTTCAGAGCAGCTGGACTGAAGGTGCTGAGAATGAAGGGAGAAGGAGAGAGAGCTGGGGAAAGAGAGGGAGAGGTGGAAGAAGAAGAGGAGGATACATGCTTGCTGTCCTGTAAGTAGGACACATGCAAAGGTAAAGACTGCTTAAGGAGCAGCTGTCCTCTGTCTGCTGGTGATGGGGAGCTTGGTGTTGGGGGGTCTGATGAGGTGAGAGAAGACAGGGAGGGGATGCTGGAGTAGGAGCTGTGAGAGGGGTTAGGGTTATAGCAGGCTGGAGAAGAGGAGCTGAACGTGGATGAAAGGGAAGACACTTCCTCGTGGTTGTCATTTTTGCCAACAAATATGTGTTGAAAAAGAACAGGTGACGAACAGTTGCTGATTCCAAATAGTGCATGCTGTTTCTGTGACCTTGCAGTAACTGGACTGGACATGCATATGTTGGAGTGCAGGGCATACTCGTCTGCCCATATTGTCTCTCTGTTACTGGTTTTCTCCATGTCATGGTTTCCATTACACCCTCCATTGTCCAGTAGGGCGGATTTGTTGTCCTCTGACCTAAATCTGGACAGTGAGAAGCGCCTGCTGGAAAGATGCCCAATGCTGATGCTCCGAACAACTCTGGATTTCCTGGAGGGCTTACTAAGGTTGTGCTTCAGCATCACAGTGCTACTTCCTGTACATGATGCATTAGCCACCTCTTTCTCTGAAGGTTGGCTGAAGGTAAGGCAACACTTGTCCTCCACAGGGAACCTAGTCACCATGACACTGTTTATGTGGTAACTAAGGGGTCGTGGCTTGGCTTTGCATGATTCTTGAGGGTTTTTACAATTGTCCTTGCGTCTTCGCCACAAAGGAAGGATGTTCTTATTGGACAGATCTACATCGTTGCCAATATCCATGGTGGAAGTATGTCTGTGTCCAAAACCACAGCCTCAATCTCACGCCTGAAGAAAAGCAAGAGAGGGAGGCAGAGGTCAGTATCAAAGGGCTCAGTGCAGTCTAAATTCCTAAAGTTTAATCATTAACAGTGATTCAGCATAGACACTGACATCTAAACCAGAAAAAAGAAGAGTGAAAAATGTTGAATGTTGAAAATACTAAATCAAGTCAGTAGCAATCAAGTACATTAGATTAAATTTGTTGAAACTATTGATCACAAAATTGGGAAATTGTCATAGTTAAAAAAAGTAAGTAATATAGTAAGTAAATATAAAACTCAAAAAATATTGAAATATAAGTGTCAAATGTTATTTTATATTACATATGAGATATTGAGTTAAAATATACACCTTTTATAAATAACAGGATCATTACAAGGATTTCTATGACTAAATTTAAATTTAAAAGAAAAAATTGCAAACGTGAGACAAAAAGTTCAAATCTCGAGTGATAAGTGCGATAATGTCATTGTTCTACATTGCACTCACATAAGAGTTTGATGGCAGCTACATTTCTAACCCCAAATGACCTGATTGAAATGTCCAAGCTTCGAAAACTGTGCTATTCTAAACAAGAAACAAAGAAGTCTCTTATTCTCTCAACATCACTAAATCTATGTCTTACATCTGTTTAAATATTCAGTGCAGACACGTGGGTTCATTCAAGTATTGAATTCAACTAACCTGTAATCTGTTTGATGACCTGCAGTACAGTGTCCTCATTGTACCTTTGCTTTTGTAAAAACAATAAAAGTGAATGAGTGAGTCCTGCAGCATGACAGCAAAAGATACAGGACAGTGGTTATATTTTTGAAATCCCTGCAGCGACGAGAGCTGCTACACAACTGACTGACTGCTGAGGAGGAGGAGGAGCAGGAGAAGGAGGAGCAGAAGACTGGAAGAACTGGATTTAAACAGAAGTCAGCAACAACACGTCTTTGATTCAGAGGGTGATCAACAAAGTTGTGTCCAAACCCAACAAGTGTGAGCTCCAAAAGAATAGTCACATTTCTGTCAAGTTTTAGAAATCCTATGCTAGTTTGTCAGTATTTTGTAGCGCTTTATGTCAGTTTTGACACATCAGTTGTGGCCCCAGGTTGCTCAAGCCTTTCGGCCACTTATCACAAGACACTCACCCGGGGGAGGAATGATCAGTCCCTGGTGTCCCTGGTGTGTCCTAAAAGCTAACTAAAAAGTAGTTGAAGTATAAAAGCGTTATTATAGGAAAAGGGTTTGTTTGTATTTGTGTTGTGACTGTATTGCTTGTAGTTGTTGTTATTTGATTGTTTAAGGTGCACATTTACAGTTGTTAGTAGGCCCTAATGTGTTTTAAAACACAAAGTTTGAGTTATTTAAAGAGAGTTACAATCAATTTGCTTGTCCTTGATTTTATGAGAAACCAAAAGGTGTATTAACATTAAAGATATTAAAGTTATTATATATTAAGTCATAACTGTAAACAAACTCTGACCACAACAGCCTTCGCTACAGGCTGTGACAAACCCAGTGATAATTATTAAGAGTGTTTAACAAAATCTGAAAATCTTCTTCTGAATGTGTCTATACTCCCCAAAACCATCAACAAAATCATATGTATGTTTATAAGTTTATTTTTTATGCAAATATGATGATGTCAGTCGAGCAGTGGCAAATATGCAAAAGTGAATAATATTTTCGCAATTTTTCCTTTTTAATGTTGTATTTGTAGGATACCTCTGTTATTGTTTTACATGAAATCCTGATGTATCCAACCTCAGTTTACAGTACAGAACACATCAGTAAACCAGGTTTCTGGCCGACCTGATTTTAGCAGGTGTTGATGGAAAGTTCCCCAGTTGGTCAGAGTACGTGTCCTTGTAACCCTCCTCGTCAATCTGAAACAAAAACAACAAAAAACATTAAAAGAGAATCATTTATATTAACAACAGCTTACAGTTGCTATTACAGAGCCATGCAGCACCATCATAACATAGGTAAACACTGCCACCTAGTGGGTAGTAATTTTTTCAGATAAAAATAAACTGATGGTTTGTTTCCTAATGACTTGGTTGAAGGATCTGTAAAAAATGTCTCTCCTGTTTTCTCTTCCTGTTAAATGTCTGTCTGTTTCTCCATGTCTGTGGGTGAGTGTGTCAGTGGGTGTGTCCGTGTTTGTGTGAGTGGGTGTGTCAGTGGGTGTGTCTGTGGGTGGGTGTGACTGTGTCTGTGGGTGTGTCTGTATGAGAGGTTGTGTCTGTGTTTGTGTTTGTGTCAGTGGGTGAATGAATGAATGAATGATTTGTTTATTTCGGGCATGACAGTTAATCAACAACATCTGCACACATCCACATTTAAATTCATACACATGACCGAAAGGGAAAAGCGGGAGAAGCAAAGCTTATCTAGTCCCGCCCCCATTACCACAGAGTAGTTTTTTATATAAAAATTTTTTTCTTCTTCTTCTCTTTTCTTCTTCTACTTTTCTTAATTTTAGACAGTATTGACGTAACGAGCAGCAGTATCATAAGGCTGCAGTACATCTCAAGACAGTCAATAGTCCACATGCACGTCCGTACATGTGTTCTCATCGAACCGTCACGAGCGATCACAGTCTCGACTTGTTGCCAGGGTGTAACAATGTCACAAGATGGACCAATCAACAGAATTCCTTTCAATGGTGCGAATATTAACTTGGATGGTGAGAGAGCCCGTTTTTTCAGATTCATTCTTCATCCCTCTCATCATCCCTCTCCTGCATAGCTCTCACGACGCTCAGCTTCACCAGCTCATCTCATTTAGCTGCGTCCACTCCCATCTGCACCACGCAGTCACGTGTCGCGGAGATGTCAGAGCGCAACCCCATCAAAGCACTCAGAGTCGTGGCGATGTCCACTCTCGCATTGAGCTGCTCAGCGGCGGCCTTTCTCAGCTTCCGATATTGCATGAACATTCCACATGCCAAGGTTAGCATTCCGAGTATCATGAATGTGGAAATGTACACATCCTCCACATCCTCTATGTCCAGCGCAGCAAGGCACAGGACTTGCCATCCCCAGGCATCTTTGTTGTAACCGGCAGGGAAGGATAAATCAGATTTGACCTTACATGTAATAACACGTTTGTCCACTAGAGGGCATTCTGACCAATCCAGCAGCCATAAATCAGATTTGACCTTACATGTAATAACACGTTTGTCCACCAGAGGGCAGTCTGACCAATCCAGCAGCCATAAATCAGATTTGACCTTACTTGTAATGTCAAACTTGTCCACTAGAGGGCAATTGAAATAATTAAGTATCCATACATCAAATTTGAGCTTGCATGTAATGACATGTTTGTTCACTAGAGGGCAGTCTGAATAATTCAGCAGCCATAAATCAAATGTGACCCTCTTTGTAAAAACACATTTGTTCACCAGGAAGCTGTTCCATCATGTGAACCAATCCATTACCCATAATGCTTTGTGAAAACTTAAAAGTGAAGAAAACAGTGTCTTTTGTCTAAAATAAATCACATTTTGACTGTGAAACATTTGACAAAAGATGGTAAAACAGTGTCAAAACGTTTATGACACATATTTCTGTTATAATTCAAGTTTTATCATTTAATTCTTTACCAGCACCATAAGTGATAAGACTTTAGTGGACGTTAAATACTCTGTCATTCTCCAGTGAATGTAGTTCAACACAGCACAGTTTAAATGCTGTAGCAGCACTGGATGAAACGCACCATGATATGTCATGGTTTGCCCACAGGAGGGCAGTGTTCCATATTAATTATATATATACATATATTATATATTTTTCATGCAATTCAATACTTGTCCACTAGTGGGAAATTTAAATACCTTCAGATTTCAAGTTATATTTCACCTTAAATGTGATGTCATATTTAACCACTAGAGGGCAGTTGAAATAATTAAGTATCTATAAATTAAATCTGAGTTTGCATGTAATGATGTGTTTGTCCACTAGAGGGCAATCTGAAGAATTTTGCAGCCATAACTCAGATTTGACCTCACATGTAATAACACCTTTGTCCACCAGAGGGCAGTCTGACCAATCCACCAGCCATAAATCAGATTTGACCTCACATGTAATAACACCTTTGTCCACTAGAGGGCAGTTGAAATAATAAAGTATCCATGCATCAAATTTGAGCTTACATGTAATGACATGTTTGTCCACTAGAGGGCAGTTTGAAGAACCCAGCAGCCAGAAACCAGATTTGACCTTACTTGTAATGTCAAACTTGTCCACTAGAGGGCAGTCTGAAGAATTTAGCAGCCATAAATCAGATTTGACCTTTCATGTAATAACACGTGTGTCCACTAGAGGGCAGTCTGACCAATCCAGCAGCCATAAATCAGATTTGACCTTACTTGTAATGTCAAACTTGTCCACAAGAGGGCAGTCTGACCAATCCAGCAGCCATAAATCAGATTTGACCTTACTTGTAATGTCAAACTTGTCCACTAGAGGGCAGTTGAAATAATTAAGTATCCATACATCAAATTTGAGCTTGCATGTAATGACATGTTTGTCCACTAGAGGGCAATTTGAAGAACCCAGCAGCCATAAATCAAATGTGACCCTCCTTGTAAAAACACATTGGTTCACCAGGAAGCTGTTCCACCATGTGAACCAATCCATTACCCATAATGCTTTGTGAAAACTTAAAAGTGAA
Source organism: Microchirus variegatus (assembly GCF_963457635.1). Classification (NCBI taxonomy): domain Eukaryota; kingdom Metazoa; phylum Chordata; class Actinopteri; order Pleuronectiformes; family Soleidae; genus Microchirus; species Microchirus variegatus. Next base: position 22,474 of record NW_028154671.1, on the reverse strand, counting down.
GGAAACAGTGTCTTTTGTCTAAAATAAATCACATTTTGACTGTGAAACATTTGACAAAAGATGGTAAAACAGTGTCAAAAAGTTTGTGATACATATTTCTGTAATAATTCAAGTTTTATCATTTAATTCTTTACCAGCACCATAAGTGATAAGACTTTAGTGGAGGTTAAATACTCTGTCATTCTCCAGTGAATGTAGTTCAACACAGCACAGTTTAAATGCTGTAACAGCACTGGATGAAACTTTCCATGATATGTCATGGTTTGCCCACAGGAGGGCAGTGTTAAAGATTAATCATTTGTGTGTTTATTGTAAATAATATAATCCCAGACTTCTTTGTCAAAGAGTAAGAACTTAATCTCAAATTCTCTGTAAATCACACTATATGTGCAATGTTAGTTTTGTCTAGCAGTGGGCACTCTCAAGAAATGCAACCATAAATAAAAGCAGTGATCAGTGAATTCAGCGTCAGTGTATGCAGCATCAGTGTGGTCATCTGAAAAGTATTTTTTACAGTGGAGTTTTAATGTTTTGAGCATTTTTTATTACAGTGTAGGTTGTGCATAGGTTGTATTTTTTATCAGTTATGGATGTTTGTTCTGTTCTTTTTATAAAGTTATGTTGACTTTACAAAAATGATGTTGAGACAACTCAAGATAAGTGAATATCATCAACATTAAAGAAAAGCATTAAGTCAACATAAACAATCATGTTTTTTAGCTGATGTTAACTGAATTTATACATGAAATAAAAGATTTAAATGCATTTAAAAGTCATGTTGGTGCTCGCCCCCTCCCCTCCTGTTAAATGGCTGCATGAGTGGGTGTGTCTGTCAGTGGGTGGGTGTGTCAGTGGGTGTGTCAGCTTGTCTTTGCCCCTGCAGGTTGGCCAGAGAAACCCCTTTCCCTGGTTTCCCTCTAACTCACCTGCTGCATGTTACTGTGATTGCCTCCACTCAGTTCACTCAGTCTGGAGCAGTTCACCAGTTTGGAGGTTTGTTTGATCTTGACTTTGAGTCCTGACTGTCACATGTTAGCATTTGTGTTAGCCCATTAGCTTTTTGTTTGTTAGCATCTTAGCCCAGTAGATTTTTGTACGTTATCCATTAGCATTTTGTTTGTTTGTATATTAGTATTGTATGTCAGTCCATTAGCTTTTTGTATATTAGCCCATTAACTTTTTGTGTTATATATTAGCATTTATGTCAGCCTATGGTTAGTTAGCATTTTAGCAATAGTATGTTCGCTCACTAGCTTTTAGTTTGTTAGTATTTTTCAGTTGGCCTGTTGATACTGGGTGGTTTAAATATAATTAACAATTTGGTGACAATGTTCTTAATTTAGAGATCAATTAATGAAAAATCTTTGATGTTTGCAGAACTCACACCTGCTGCAGCAGTAGCTAATGCTAGCTAGGAGGCAGCACATGGTGAGTGAAGTGTTTGCTCTGCACTTTCTCTTCTCTTATTAAAGTACTAATCTCCAGTTATGTGACATTTTATAATTTGACACTACAGTGATTGCTGTTTTTTGCACTTTTCATGTTGTAAAAATTCAGGTCGCCGTGAAGATCTGCAGAAGCCTGATAACGAGCTGTTGATCTGAATCAGGTGTTGGAGCAGGACAACATGTAAAACATGTAGGACAGTGTTTCCTGAGGACCAGGGTCAGGAAACACTGCTCTAAACCGGCTCAGGTTAGCATTAGCTCACTGATGTTTGGTATTCAAAACATTTTTACAGTGTGCTGTGGTATCATATCACATTTGCTGCTTTTACAGCTTATTTCTTGCTCTTTGCTGCTAAACCCGGACCGGATTCCATGGACGGACAAGACAGGATTGATTGGATTTGGGTTTCTGCTGTAAGTACAACAGAAAGCTCAGTTTCTAGGTTATTTTGAAGTGACCAAAAATATCTCTCTCTCTTGAGATATATATATATGTATATATATATATATATATATATATATATATATATATTTAAAAAAAAAGAAGGACTGAATAAAGTTTAAACATAGGTTGTTTTTTGATATAAACTGAAACAAAATGAATCAAACTGACTTGAGTGGCTCCTCTACAAAATGGCTGCCTTATAATTAAAACAGGTTTGGGCTGCTGATTGATTTGTGTCGTGTTCTTTGGTTTGATTTTTGGTGTTTTTACAAAGGTTTTTTCTCTAAACAAAACGTAGTATGGTGTCCCGTGAGTGTCAAATGTGTGGTGTTTAAAACTTTAAAAACGGAATACTCCTAGGCTTTGCCAGAGTTTAAAGGTTTTTTTTAACTGTGGTGTTTCACTTCCCTCTGTGTATATAAAGGTTTTTGTCTTTTTGGTTTGATGTGAGGTTTTTCCTGTTGTGCATCAAAAGGTTCAAACTACAAAGTGGTTGCATCAAATCTAAAATGTCTCAGGTTTTGGTCTTCAAGACAAAAGGTGTCAATGGTGCATTTTTACTTTTTGGGTTTTTCATCTCTGTAAATCAACTTAAAATGGCTGAATGTTATCAAAACTATTTTATTCAGCTTTCAAACAGGTTTGATCTGTGTGGTGTACTTTGGTTATTTTTGGTGTTTGTACAAACGAAGTTTAGAAAAAACAACTTTAACCCACTTTGCTCAATTGGATTTATCATCTAAGAGGTAGTTTGGTTAAAGGTTGCTTACTTTTGGTGTTTGATTACATGGCGTTCTGTGGGGCTTTGGTTTGAGTGTCAAATGTGAGGGTGCTGGTATGGGACAAAGTGGCGAAAAATGCCACTGTGCTTTTATAATGCTTGTATTTTGGTGTGAGGTTTTTCCTGCTGTGCATAAAAAGGTTGACTACTTTGGAATCAAGCACCCAACATGGCTTCCATCTCCAAGTTCCAAAGATGGTGAGTAAACCAGACTCCTCCTGATATGAGACACTGACATTTACTGCTGCTTTAGTTTTTGTTTTCATGTCTCAAGACCCGACATGGAACAGTTACGCTTGGTGGATGTCCAGGACAACTTTGACGAACTCTGAACACCAGCTGTCAGAAGAGGATGAGTAGTGATAGTTGTTTGCTGCTGCTTTTGTCACTGTTAATTTGTTTGTTTTTCCTAATCTGTTCCAGAATGGAGACCCAACATGGTCGACCTCGAGGCGGTGCTTGGTGGACGTTCTACCCTACAGTCGCCTCTTCCCAGATCTTATCGGTGACTCCCATTGCACAAGAACAACCTACAGTGGTGAGTATATCGGATTCCTTTGGATGTCAATGAAAGTTTGTCACTGCTTTTCAGTTTTGTTTTTCCTAATCTGTTCCAGAATGGAGACCCAACATGGTCGACCCCGAGGTGGTGCTTGGTGGACGCCCAGGACAACTTTGACAAACTCTGAACACAAGCTGTTGGAAGAGGATGAGCATTGTTAGTAGGGTTAGCGTTGTTTGTGTTTGCTGCTGCTTTTGTCTCTTCATTTGTTTGTTTTTCCTAATCTGTTCCAGAATGGAGACCCAGAGCTTGGTGGACTTTCTATGTCCTGGACAACTTCGACGAACTCTGAACACCAGCTGTCAGAAGAGGATGAGTATTGCTACTTGTTTGCTGCTGCTTTTGTCCCTTTACATTTGTTTTTCCTAATCTGTTCCAGAATGGAGACAACATCATCGACCTCAAGGCGGTGCTTGGTGGACGTTCTGGTCTACAGTCGCCTCTTCCCTGATCTGTGACTCCCACTGCACAAGAAGAACCTACAGTGGTGAGTATATCAGATTCCTTTGGACATCAGTGATACTTTGGTACTGCTTTTCAGTTTTGTTTTTCCTAAACTTTTCCAGAATTGAGACCCAACCTGGTCGACCTTGAGGCGGTGCTTGGTGGACGTTCTGGTCTACAGTCGCCTCTTCCCTGATCTGTGACTCCCACTGCACAAGAAGAACCTACAGTGGTGAGTATATCAGATTCCTTTGGACATCAGTGATACTTTGGTACTGCTTTTCAGTTTTGTTTTTCCTAAACTTTTCCAGAATTGAGACTCAATATGGTCGACCTTGAGGCGGTGCTTGGTGGAAAGTCCTGGACAACTTCAACGAACTCTGAACACCAACTGTCAGAAGAGGATGAGTATAGTGATATTTGTTATTTTGGTTTGTGTCAATGTTGTTGTCTACAGTCGCCTCTTCCCTGATCTGGTCGGTGACTCCCACTGCACAAGAACCTACAGTGGTGAGTATATCAGATTCCTAGGGACATCAATGACAGTTTGGTACTGCTTTTCAGTTTTGTTTTTCCTAATCTGTTCCAGAATGGAGACCCAAGGCTTAGTGGACTTCCAACGTCCTGGACAACTTCGGTCTCTGAACACCTACTGTCAGAAGAAGATGAGTATTGTTAGTTATCTGCTGCTTTTGTCTCTTTCATTAGTATGTTTCCATTTTTTTTTAAGTGTACAACAATCACTTTAGTCACAAAGCACTGAATATGGTTTAAACACAGGTTGTTTTTTTTATATAAACAGACTCGGGGTTTGTTTCACTTTTGAAATGAAATTTTTGTTGTGGTTTAAAAACGATGAAAGGATTTCAAAGGTGTGTGTCGAGGGGCCCCTCACGTCAAACAGGTTTGGGCCAGTGATTGATTTGTGTGGTGTTCTTTGGTTTTATTTTTTCGTGTTTGTACAAACAAGGTTTACAAAGGTTTTCACTCTAAACTTCTTTTATAAAATAATCATTATTTGGTATGGTGTACTGTGGGTGTCAAATGTGCGCTGTTAAACTTTGAACTCTGGCAAAACCTTGGAGTGTTTCGTTTTTAAGGGTGTATTTATTAATTTTTTTTAAATGTGGTTTTTCACTTACCACTGTGCTGTATATAAAGGTTTATGTCTTTTTGGATTGTTGTGAGGTTTTTCCTGTTGTGCATCAAAAGGTTCAAACTACAAAGTGGTTGCATCAAATCTAAAAGGTCTCAGGTTTTGGTCTTCAAGACAAAAGGTGTTAGGGTTTTTCTCTCGGTAAAACAACTTGAAATGGTTTTGATGACATTCAAACAGGTTTGATCTGTGTGGTGTACTTTGGTTATTTTTGGTGTTTATACAAACAAGGTTTAGAAAAAACAACTTTAAGCCTTTTTGCTCAATGGGATTTATCATCTAAAAGGTATTTTGGTTTGAGGTTGCTTACTTTTGGTGTTTGATTACATGGCGTACTGTGGGGCTTCGGTTTGAGTGTAAAATGTGCAGTGTTTTAAACACAATAGGGCGCTGGTATGGGACAAAGTGGGGAAAAATGCCACTGTGCTTTACTTTGTTTGTATTTTGGTGTGAGGCTTTTCCTGCTGTGCATAAAAAGGTGGACTACTTTGGAATCAAACACCCAACATGGCTTCCATCATCAAGTTCCAAAGATGGTGAGTAAACCAGACTCCTCCTCTGATATGAGACACTGTGATGTTTACTGCTGCTTTAGTTTTTATTGTTTTCGTATCTGTTCCAGAATCAAGACCCGACATGGACCTTGTGATGGAACGGTCACGCTTGGTGGACGTCCAGGACAACTTTGACGAACTCTGAACACCAGCTGTCAGAAGAGGACGAGTATTGTTAGTTTTTGTTTGCCGCTGCTTTTGTCTCTTCATTTGTTTGTTTTTCCTAATCTGTTCCAGAATGGAGACCCAAGGCTTGGTGGACTTTCTACGTCCTGGACAACTTTGAACTCTGAACACCAGCTTGTTGGATGAGGATTGTTAGTTGTTTGCTGCTGCTTTTGTCTCTGTCAATTTGTTTTTCCTAATCTGTTCCAGAATGGAGACCCAGCATGGTCGACCTCGAGGCGGTGCTTGGTGAACGTTCTACCCTGCAGTCACCTCTTCCCTGATCACATCAGTGACTCCCACTGCACAAGAAGAACCTACGGTGGTGAGTATATCAGATTCCTTTAGACATCAGTGACGGTTTGGTACTGCTTTTCAGTTTCGTTTTTCTAATCTGTTTCAGAATGGAGACCCAAGACTTGGTGGACTTCCTACATCCTGGACGACTTCGATGAACTCTGAACACCAGCTGTCAGAAGAGGATGAGTATTGTCAGTTGTTTGCTGCTGCTTTTGTTTCTTCATTTGTTTTTTTCCTAATCTGTTCCAGAATGGAGACCCAACATGGTTGACTTGGTTGACCTCGAGGCGGTGCTTGGTGGACGTTCTACCCTACAGTCGCCTCTTCCCTGGTCTCATTGGTGACTCCTACTGCACAAGACTAACCTGCAGTGGTGAGTATATCATATTCCTTTGGACATCAATGACAGTTTGATACTGCTTTTCAGTTTTGTTTTTCCTAATCTGTTCCAGAACGGAGACCCAACATGGTCGACCTTGAGGCGGTGCTTGGTGGACGTTCTGGACAACTTGGACGAACTCTGAACATAGACTGTCGGAAGAGGATGAGTATGATGATATTTCTTTTTGTTTGCTTCATTGTTGTTGACCTCTAATTTCGTCTACAGTCGCCTCTTCCTTGATCTCATCGGTGACTCCCACTGCACAAGAAGAACCTACAGTGGTGAGTATATCCGATTCCTTTGGACATCAGTGACAGTTTGATACTGCTTTTCAGTTTTGTTTTTCCTAATCTGTTCCAGGATGGAGACCCAAGGCTTGGTGGACTTCTGACGTCCAGGACAACTATGAACATCTGAACACCAACTGTCAGAAGATGAGTATTGTAACATGTTGTTTGCTGCTGCTCTCGTCCCTTTTCATTATTTAGTTTTTCCATTTTTTTAAGTGTACAAAAATCACTATAGTCACAAAGCACTGAATACGATTCTAACACCGGTTGTTTTTTGATATATAAACAGACTCAGGGTTCAAGTTTGTTTCATTTTTGAAATGTTTGGTGTGGTTTAAGGAATATTTGGTTATTAGACCCTGAGATGGGTCAGTGATTAGTAGAAACATTGATTTTGATGCATTATTATTTTTTTGTAGTAGCAGATCCAATGTAATATTATTTTGTGATATATGATGGATTTTGAATCGGTCTCCGACTAAAAGTAAAACATTTTTTCCTACTAACCCAATTATAGCCCGGTTTTGTTTTCAGATAAATAAACATACAATAATAGTATGAACCTGAAAAAACATTTATTTTGCAAAGGACACTGAATGATGAAGACTGAAATATGAACATTGAATATGAAACATGGGGCAGTTAGGTGTGTTGTTGGAGATGGGGAGAAGGGAAAAGATGGAGATGGTGAGTGAGTGCATCATGTGTGAATGTGAGAGTTCAGCTCAGGTGGAGCAGAGACTCCAAATCTCGCTCGCTCACTCGCAGTGACTCGCGCTCGCTCGCTCACTCTCGCTCGCCCACTCACTCAGTCACTCACTCACTCTCGCTCACTCGCTCCCTCACTCGCTTGCTCAGTCAGACATGATGCACTCACTCACCATCTCTCTTTCCCTTCTCCCCATCTCCAACAACACACCTTAACTGCCCCATGTTTTATAGTCAATGTTCATATTTCAGTCTTCATCATTCAGGGTCTGTCTTTGCAAAATAAATATTTTTTCAGGTTGAACCTATTCTTGTTTATTTATCTTAAAACAAAACAGGGTAATAATTATTTAGTAGGAAAAAAAGTTTGCTTATAGAAGGAGACGATTCAAAATCCATCATATCACAAGATTATTAAATTCCATCTGCCGCTACAGAAACTAACAATGCATCAAAATCATGTTTCTACCAATCACTGACCCATCTCAGGGCCTGATAATAATAAACAAATAGTCCTTGAAAGGTATTTTATGATTGATTGGAAATGATTGTAGTTTATTTTTTTTGTTGATTTAAAAAAATGCCTTTAAAGGGTTAGAATTTTAAAATTATTTGATGAGTATATCTCAGTCTGAAGTAGCTTTAAAAGAGTGACAATTTGAAGTTGAAAAAATCTAAAGTTATTGTAGTTTTTTCCCAATAAAAACAGTGTAGTTGCGTAACCTTTTAAAGGTCAACATTTCAAAAATATTAATATTTGATATGCATATTTCAGTATGAAGTAGCTTCAAAAGACTGACTCATCGAAAGTGGAAAAAAATATTAAGATATTTTTACAGCAGTTTTTTGGCAAGGGGCCGTTTTCTGCAACAAAGAACAAATTAGGGGGTTAGGGTTAGCTAACCTTAGTTAGTTATCCCCAAAACACCTGGTTCAGGTGAACAGCTTGTTATCAGAGTTCTGCAGAGCTCGTTAACCACTTCCACTACACAAGAACCTACAGTGGTGCGTATATCAGATTCCTTTGGACATGAATGACGCTTTGCTACTGCTTTTTTAGTTTTGTTTTTCCTAATCTGTTCCAGAATTGAGACCCTAACACTTGGTGGACTTCCGACGTCCTGGACAACTCAGACGAACTCTGAACACCGGCTGTCAAAACAAGATGAGTGTTTTTTTGTTTGTGTCAATGTACACTTCTACTTTCGTCTGTCATTTCCTCTTCCTGTGTTGTCGTTACCCAAATGCGTACACTTAACAAAACTTAGTTGACAGTAAACGGGTGCAGGTCTGCAGGATTCGATAACTCTGATTGGACGGAACTCTCAAAATGTGAAAACAAAAATCTGTTCACAAGGACGGACAAACTGGAATCATGGCTTGGAAATGCAAAACTAACTTTCTGGACAACTTTGTCAACACGATGATGCAGCAAATGGAGGAATTAACTCCACCTCAGTGAATCTGCATTTGGAAAATGGATGGATCTGCATGGTGATATTTGAGGAAATGGGATCAGTGGATTCAAAATCTGGAGGAACGGAACACATGAATCTGAAAAAAAATCAACACGATGGAGATTTGTGTTCTCAGGGTGAAACGGTCAATGAAGGACTCGGTGAACCTTATTTTCAACTCCAGGTTTCTTTTCAAAAATCACATTTCAACTACAAAAACCCACTTCAACCGTGCAGACACACACAAATACACTGTTCAAACATCAAAGTTGCTGCCACAGCAAAACAACCTCCTCTTGTCCTTTCTGTCACCCTCCCATTCCCCCAACCGGTCGAGGCAGACGGCCGCACACTTTGAGTCTGGTTCTGCCAGAGATTTCTTCCTGTTAAAAGGGAGTTTTTTCTCTCCACTGTTGCCACGATTGCTTGCTCATTGTGTGAATTGTTGGGTTTCTCTTCTCTCTAATATTATGAATGATTTAAAAAAAAAAAAGGAGTGCAAGTCCGACTTTCACCTCCACGTGGTGCACTCTGGGTAACGCTAACGACAGCGGCAAACGATAAGTTTACCCGGACATTTCTGACTTATTTGAAATGTTAATGTGTTTGAATGTTTTTGTCCTTGTTGTGACGATAAAGATAATTTTCACTTCATGCGTCTGTCCAGAAACGGCAACAAAACATGGACTGGATTTCACCGACTTGACTTCATGTCGTTTCCCTGTGAGTCGACAAACTTGTATTTATTTCCTTGCTGTACTTTTATTGCTTTCCTTTTCTCTTTCCTTCCATTCTTTTTCATGTCTTTCAGCCCTTTCTTTTTGCCATTGCTCCTATATTTTTATTCTTTTTTCTTTCCTCCATCCCTACTTTCAACCCTGTGTTCTCTCCTTCCTTTCTTACTCCCAGTCCCCTTTAAAAAAAATTAAATTAGGTTTTGGTCCAACCAGCAGGGGGCATCCCAGCCACTTCAGCCTCAGTGGGTGAAGCTGAGTTTTTTTTCTTAACGTTATCAAACTGCTCTAATTATTTTCTTTTCACTGAAGTTTGAAAAATTGAGTGATTGACACGTTAACCTACATTTTATTTTCCATTTATAATTCACAGTGTAAGTGTGGTTTGAAGCCAACAGGGTTTGTGAAGAATAAGTTATTGTTTGTATTGTTATTTAAAGCTAACTGTATTTTCTTCTCTGTATTGTTTTATTGCGTTGAAGAAAAGAGCCTGTGATTGTTTGACTTTAATTTCTACTTGATCTTGAATCTGCCTTTTGTGTTAAATAAATAAAGAAATAAATGACTTATTTGAAGTCTCTGGCTCTTTCACTCACACTCACTCTGCTGAACTGGCTGAACAAATGTGTGCCACAGTTCAGATTAATTATTTATGGCCTGGCAGGGTCTGCAACATAATTTTTTTTCCTCACAAAACTTACTATTTATTTCAACAATTTAGCAACTCTAAATCAAATTTGGCCATTTGGTCAAACTTGTCTGTCAGAGGGCAGTTTTAACATTTAAATGCATACATTTCAAGTTTCTCTTCACCACCTACAACTTCCTCAACAACCTTGCCCCTTACCTGACAGACCTCCATCGCCCCATTAACTCACACCGAACACGCTCCACCGACGCAAACACCCTCACCCCCATCATCAGAACCAAATACCGCACAATAGGTGACGGAGCCTTTGCCGTCCCTACCCTCTAGAACTCCATCCCGCTGGCCATCCCAAATTCTGATTCACTGCCGTCCTTCAAACGTAATCTGAAAACCCATCACTTACACCTGAAAAAAACATTTTACATCCTTTATTGTTAATTTCCTATCTACTGTATTGCTGTTTTTTCTTTTGTTTTTGTAAAGTGTCTTGGGGTACCTTGAAAAGCGCTATATAAATCCTGTGTCATTATACTAATTAATTGTAACCCTTTGTGAAAAATTCAAAGGGAAGAAAAGTGTCATGCCCATAACGATGCATATATTAACAGTTACCTGTAACCCTGTTAGAGAAGTGCTAAAACCTGGTTTTGCGACTTAATGTTGCACTGGAAATCTTAAATGTTTGTTTTTAAAAGATCAGTTTTCTTACCTCTTGCATACATGTAAATGTGAAGTTCCTTTCTGGCGAGTTCAAAATGTCTGCCTCTAACATGAGGGTAACCCTAACCCTAAATGGAACTTGAATGTACGGCCATAGTGCAGCATGAGCGAGTAGGGCTTAAGCTTAGGGTTTTAAGGGTTAACCCTAGTTTTAGGGCTTAAGCTTAGGGTTTTAAGGGTTAACCCTAGTTTTAGGGCTTAAGCTTAGGGTTTTAAGGGTTAACCCTAGTTTTAGGGCTTAAGCTTAGGGTTTTAAGGGTTAACCCTAGTTTTAGGGCTTAAGCTTAGGGTTTTAAGGGTTAACCCTAGTTTTAGGGCTTAAGCTTAGGGTTTTAAGGGTTAACCCTAGTTTTAGGGCTTAAGCTTAGGGTTTTAAGGGTTAACCCTAGTTTTAGGGCTTAAGCTTAGGGTTTTAAGGGTTAACCCTAGTTTTAGGGCTTAAGCTTAGGGTTTTAAGGGTTAACCCTAGTTTTAGGGCTTAAGCTTAGGGTTTTAAGGGTTAACCCTAGTTTTAGGGCTTAAGCTTAGGGTTTTAAGGGTTAACCCTAGTTTTAGGGCTTAAGCTTAGGGTTTTAAGGGTTAACCCTAGTTTTAGGGCTTAAGCTTAGGGTTTTAAGGGTTAACCCTAGTTTTAGGGCTTAAGCTTAGGGTTTTAAGGGTTAACCCTAGTTTTAGGGCTTAAGCTTAGGGTTTTAAGGGTTAACCCTAGTTTTAGGGCTTAAGCTTAGGGTTTTAAGGGTTAACCCTAGTTTTAGGGCTTAAGCTTAGGGTTTTAAGGGTTAACCCTAGTTTTAGGGCTTAAGCTTAGGGTTTTAAGGGTTAACCCTAGTTTTAGGGCTTAAGCTTAGGGTTTTAAGGGTTAACCCTAGTTTTAGGGCTTAAGCTTAGGGTTTTAAGGGTTAACCCTAGTTTTAGGGCTTAAGCTTAGGGTTTTAAGGGTTAACCCTAGTTTTAGGGCTTAAGCTTAGGGTTTTAAGGGTTAACCCTAGTTTTAGGGCTTAAGCTTAGGGTTTTAAGGGTTAACCCTAGTTTTAGGGCTTAAGCTTAGGGTTTTAAGGGTTAACCCTAGTTTTAGGGCTTAAGCTTAGGGTTTTAAGGGTTAACCCTAGTTTTAGGGCTTAAGCTTAGGGTTTTAAGGGTTAACCCTAGTTTTAGGGCTTAAGCTTAGGGTTTTAAGGGTTAACCCTAGTTTTAGGGCTTAAGCTTAGGGTTTTAAGGGTTAACCCTAGTTTTAGGGCTTAAGCTTAGGGTTTTAAGGGTTAACCCTAGTTTTAGGGCTTAAGCTTAGGGTTTTAAGGGTTAACCCTAGTTTTAGGGCTTAAGCTTAGGGTTTTAAGGGTTAACCCTAGTTTTAGGGCTTAAGCTTAGGGTTTTAAGGGTTAACCCTAGTTTTAGGGCTTAAGCTTAGGGTTTTAAGGGTTAACCCTAGTTTTAGGGCTTAAGCTTAGGGTTTTAAGGGTTAACCCTAGTTTTAGGGCTTAAGCTTAGGGTTTTAAGGGTTAACCCTAGTTTTAGGGCTTAAGCTTAGGGTTTTAAGGGTTAACCCTAGTTTTAGGGCTTAAGCTTAGGGTTTTAAGGGTTAACCCTAGTTTTAGGGCTTAAGCTTAGGGTTTTAAGGGTTAACCCTAGTTTTAGGGCTTAAGCTTAGGGTTTTAAGGGTTAACCCTAGTTTTAGGGCTTAAGCTTAGGGTTTTAAGGGTTAACCCTAGTTTTAGGGCTTAAGCTTAGGGTTTTAAGGGTTAACCCTAGTTTTAGGGCTTAAGCTTAGGGTTTTAAGGGTTAACCCTAGTTTTAGGGCTTAAGCTTAGGGTTTTAAGGGTTAACCCTAGTTTTAGGGCTTAAGCTTAGGGTTTTAAGGGTTAACCCTAGTTTTAGGGCTTAAGCTTAGGGTTTTAAGGGTTAACCCTAGTTTTAGGGCTTAAGCTTAGGGTTTTAAGGGTTAACCCTAGTTTTAGGGCTTAAGCTTAGGGTTTTAAGGGTTAACCCTAGTTTTAGGGCTTAAGCTTAGGGTTTTAAGGGTTAACCCTAGTTTTAGGGCTTAAGCTTAGGGTTTTAAGGGTTAACCCTAGTTTTAGGGCTTAAGCTTAGGGTTTTAAGGGTTAACCCTAGTTTTAGGGCTTAAGCTTAGGGTTTTAAGGGTTAACCCTAGTTTTAGGGCTTAAGCTTAGGGTTTTAAGGGTTAACCCTAGTTTTAGGGCTTAAGCTTAGGGTTTTAAGGGTTAACCCTAGTTTTAGGGCTTAAGCTTAGGGTTTTAAGGGTTAACCCTAGTTTTAGGGCTTAAGCTTAGGGTTTTAAGGGTTAACCCTAGTTTTAGGGCTTAAGCTTAGGGTTTTAAGGGTTAACCCTAGTTTTAGGGCTTAAGCTTAGGGTTTTAAGGGTTAACCCTAGTTTTAGGGCTTAAGCTTAGGGTTTTAAGGGTTAACCCTAGTTTTAGGGCTTAAGCTTAGGGTTTTAAGGGTTAACCCTAGTTTTAGGGCTTAAGCTTAGGGTTTTAAGGGTTAACCCTAGTTTTAGGGCTTAAGCTTAGGGTTTTAAGGGTTAACCCTAGTTTTAGGGCTTAAGCTTAGGGTTTTAAGGGTTAACCCTAGTTTTAGGGCTTAAGCTTAGGGTTTTAAGGGTTAACCCTAGTTTTAGGGCTTAAGCTTAGGGTTTTAAGGGTTAACCCTAGTTTTAGGGCTTAAGCTTAGGGTTTTAAGGGTTAACCCTAGTTTTAGGGCTTAAGCTTAGGGTTTTAAGGGTTAACCCTAGTTTTAGGGCTTAAGCTTAGGGTTTTAAGGGTTAACCCTAGTTTTAGGGCTTAAGCTTAGGGTTTTAAGGGTTAACCCTAGTTTTAGGGCTTAAGCTTAGGGTTTTAAGGGTTAACCCTAGTTTTAGGGCTTAAGCTTAGGGTTTTAAGGGTTAACCCTAGTTTTAGGGCTTAAGCTTAGGGTTTTAAGGGTTAACCCTAGTTTTAGGGCTTAAGCTTAGGGTTTTAAGGGTTAACCCTAGTTTTAGGGCTTAAGCTTAGGGTTTTAAGGGTTAACCCTAGTTTTAGGGCTTAAGCTTAGGGTTTTAAGGGTTAACCCTAGTTTTAGGGCTTAAGCTTAGGGTTTTAAGGGTTAACCCTAGTTTTAGGGCTTAAGCTTAGGGTTTTAAGGGTTAACCCTAGTTTTAGGGCTTAAGCTTAGGGTTTTAAGGGTTAACCCTAGTTTTAGGGCTTAAGCTTAGGGTTTTAAGGGTTAACCCTAGTTTTAGGGCTTAAGCTTAGGGTTTTAAGGGTTAACCCTAGTTTTAGGGCTTAAGCTTAGGGTTTTAAGGGTTAACCCTAGTTTTAGGGCTTAAGCTTAGGGTTTTAAGGGTTAACCCTAGTTTTAGGGCTTAAGCTTAGGGTTTTAAGGGTTAACCCTAGTTTTAGGGCTTAAGCTTAGGGTTTTAAGGGTTAACCCTAGTTTTAGGGCTTAAGCTTAGGGTTTTAAGGGTTAACCCTAGTTTTAGGGCTTAAGCTTAGGGTTTTAAGGGTTAACCCTAGTTTTAGGGCTTAAGCTTAGGGTTTTAAGGGTTAACCCTAGTTTTAGGGCTTAAGCTTAGGGTTTTAAGGGTTAACCCTAGTTTTAGGGCTTAAGCTTAGGGTTTTAAGGGTTAACCCTAGTTTTAGGGCTTAAGCTTAGGGTTTTAAGGGTTAACCCTAGTTTTAGGGCTTAAGCTTAGGGTTTTAAGGGTTAACCCTAGTTTTAGGGCTTAAGCTTAGGGTTTTAAGGGTTAACCCTAGTTTTAGGGCTTAAGCTTAGGGTTTTAAGGGTTAACCCTAGTTTTAGGGCTTAAGCTTAGGGTTTTAAGGGTTAACCCTAGTTTTAGGGCTTAAGCTTAGGGTTTTAAGGGTTAACCCTAGTTTTAGGGCTTAAGCTTAGGGTTTTAAGGGTTAACCCTAGTTTTAGGGCTTAAGCTTAGGGTTTTAAGGGTTAACCCTAGTTTTAGGGCTTAAGCTTAGGGTTTTAAGGGTTAACCCTAGTTTTAGGGCTTAAGCTTAGGGTTTTAAGGGTTAACCCTAGTTTTAGGGCTTAAGCTTAGGGTTTTAAGGGTTAACCCTAGTTTTAGGGCTTAAGCTTAGGGTTTTAAGGGTTAACCCTAGTTTTAGGGCTTAAGCTTAGGGTTTTAAGGGTTAACCCTAGTTTTAGGGCTTAAGCTTAGGGTTTTAAGGGTTAACCCTAGTTTTAGGGCTTAAGCTTAGGGTTTTAAGGGTTAACCCTAGTTTTAGGGCTTAAGCTTAGGGTTTTAAGGGTTAACCCTAGTTTTAGGGCTTAAGCTTAGGGTTTTAAGGGTTAACCCTAGTTTTAGGGCTTAAGCTTAGGGTTTTAAGGGTTAACCCTAGTTTTAGGGCTTAAGCTTAGGGTTTTAAGGGTTAACCCTAGTTTTAGGGCTTAAGCTTAGGGTTTTAAGGGTTAACCCTAGTTTTAGGGCTTAAGCTTAGGGTTTTAAGGGTTAACCCTAGTTTTAGGGCTTAAGCTTAGGGTTTTAAGGGTTAACCCTAGTTTTAGGGCTTAAGCTTAGGGTTTTAAGGGTTAACCCTAGTTTTAGGGCTTAAGCTTAGGGTTTTAAGGGTTAACCCTAGTTTTAGGGCTTAAGCTTAGGGTTTTAAGGGTTAACCCTAGTTTTAGGGCTTAAGCTTAGGGTTTTAAGGGTTAACCCTAGTTTTAGGGCTTAAGCTTAGGGTTTTAAGGGTTAACCCTAGTTTTAGGGCTTAAGCTTAGGGTTTTAAGGGTTAACCCTAGTTTTAGGGCTTAAGCTTAGGGTTTTAAGGGTTAACCCTAGTTTTAGGGCTTAAGCTTAGGGTTTTAAGGGTTAACCCTAGTTTTAGGGCTTAAGCTTAGGGTTTTAAGGGTTAACCCTAGTTTTAGGGCTTAAGCTTAGGGTTTTAAGGGTTAACCCTAGTTTTAGGGCTTAAGCTTAGGGTTTTAAGGGTTAACCCTAGTTTTAGGGCTTAAGCTTAGGGTTTTAAGGGTTAACCCTAGTTTTAGGGCTTAAGCTTAGGGTTTTAAGGGTTAACCCTAGTTTTAGGGCTTAAGCTTAGGGTTTTAAGGGTTAACCCTAGTTTTAGGGCTTAAGCTTAGGGTTTTAAGGGTTAACCCTAGTTTTAGGGCTTAAGCTTAGGGTTTTAAGGGTTAACCCTAGTTTTAGGGCTTAAGCTTAGGGTTTTAAGGGTTAACCCTAGTTTTAGGGCTTAAGCTTAGGGTTTTAAGGGTTAACCCTAGTTTTAGGGCTTAAGCTTAGGGTTTAAGGGTTAACCCTAGTTTTAGGGCTTAAGCTTAGGGTTTTAAGGGTTAACCCTAGTTTTAGGGCTTAAGCTTAGGGTTTTAAGGGTTAACCCTAGTTTTAGGGCTTAAGCTTAGGGTTTTAAGGGTTAACCCTAGTTTTAGGGCTTAAGCTTAGGGTTTTAAGGGTTAACCCTAGTTTTAGGGCTTAAGCTTAGGGTTTTAAGGGTTAACCCTAGTTTTAGGGCTTAAGCTTAGGGTTTTTAAGGGTTAACCCTAGTTTTAGGGCTTAAGCTTAGGGTTTTAAGGGTTAACCCTAGTTTTAGGGCTTAAGCTTAGGGTTTTAAGGGTTAACCCTAGTTTTAGGGCTTAAGCTTAGGGTTTTAAGGGTTAACCCTAGTTTTAGGGCTTAAGCTTAGGGTTTTAAGGGTTAACCCTAGTTTTAGGGCTTAAGCTTAGGGTTTTAAGGGTTAACCCTAGTTTTAGGGCTTAAGCTTAGGGTTTTAAGGGTTAACCCTAGTTTTAGGGCTTAAGCTTAGGGTTTTAAGGGTTAACCCTAGTTTTAGGGCTTAAGCTTAGGGTTTTAAGGGTTAACCCTAGTTTTAGGGCTTAAGCTTAGGGTTTTAAGGGTTAACCCTAGTTTTAGGGCTTAAGCTTAGGGTTTTAAGGGTTAACCCTAGTTTTAGGGCTTAAGCTTAGGGTTTTAAGGGTTAACCCTAGTTTTAGGGCTTAAGCTTAGGGTTTTAAGGGTTAACCCTAGTTTTAGGGCTTAAGCTTAGGGTTTTAAGGGTTAACCCTAGTTTTAGGGCTTAAGCTTAGGGTTTTAAGGGTTAACCCTAGTTTTAGGGCTTAAGCTTAGGGTTTTAAGGGTTAACCCTAGTTTTAGGGCTTAAGCTTAGGGTTTTAAGGGTTAACCCTAGTTTTAGGGCTTAAGCTTAGGGTTTTAAGGTTAACCCTAGTTTTAGGGCTTAAGCTTAGGGTTTTAAGGGTTAACCCTAGTTTTAGGGCTTAAGCTTAGGGTTTTAAGGGTTAACCCTAGTTTTAGGGCTTAAGCTTAGGGTTTTAAGGGTTAACCCTAGTTTTAGGGCTTAAGCTTAGGGTTTTAAGGGTTAACCCTAGTTTTAGGGCTTAAGCTTAGGGTTTTAAGGGTTAACCCTAGTTTTAGGGCTTAAGCTTAGGGTTTTAAGGGTTAACCCTAGTTTTAGGGCTTAAGCTTAGGGTTTTAAGGGTTAACCCTAGTTTTAGGGCTTAAGCTTAGGGTTTTAAGGGTTAACCCTAGTTTTAGGGCTTAAGCTTAGGGTTTTAAGGGTTAACCCTAGTTTTAGGGCTTAAGCTTAGGGTTTTAAGGGTTAACCCTAGTTTTAGGGCTTAAGCTTAGGGTTTTAAGGGTTAACCCTAGTTTTAGGGCTTAAGCTTAGGGTTTTAAGGGTTAACCCTAGTTTTAGGGCTT
>NW_028154673.1:0-92344 GCF_963457635.1 Microchirus variegatus | reverse complement strand
CTGGTTAGTACTTGGATGGGAGACCGCCTGGGAATACCAGGTGCTGTAAGCTTTTTCAACCACCACATGTGCAAAGTGCATCAGGGCAAATGGATCGTTTCCTCATTTAAAAAAAATCATTTAAATTATTCCTTAAGAGATATGTGAATATTTTCAACGGATCCTTGTTCAGGGCGATGCCGACTACTACTGTGTAAAATTTCGAGTCATTCAGACATACTTTTTGGGCAAAAAGTGAGTTTTTTCGCAACAAAGTCAGCTCACTGTCAAAGTGCATCAGCATAAATAGAGTGTTTGTTGACTACTATTCCGCTTACGGCCATACCACCCTGAACACGCCCGATCTCGTCTGATCTCGGAAGCTAAGCAGGGTCGGGCCTGGTTAGTACTTGGATGGGAGACCGCCTGGGAATACCAGGTGCTGTAAGCTTTTTCAACCACCACATGTGCAAAGTGCATCAGGGCAAATGGATCGTTTCCTCATTTAAAAAAAATCATTTAAATTATTCCTTAAGAGATATGTGAATATTTTCAACGGATCCTTGTTCAGGGCGATGCCGACTACTACTGTGTAAAATTTCGAGTCATTCAGACATACTTTTTGGGCAAAAAGTGAGTTTTTTCGCAACAAAGTCAGCTCACTGTCAAAGTGCATCAGCATAAATAGAGTGTTTGTTGACTACTATTCCGCTTACGGCCATACCACCCTGAACACGCCCGATCTCGTCTGATCTCGGAAGCTAAGCAGGGTCGGGCCTGGTTAGTACTTGGATGGGAGACCGCCTGGGAATACCAGGTGCTGTAAGCTTTTTCAACCACCACATGTGCAAAGTGCATCAGGGCAAATGGATCGTTTCCTCATTTAAAAAAAATCATTTAAATTATTCCTTAAGAGATATGTGAATATTTTCAACGGATCCTTGTTCAGGGCGATGCCGACTACTACTGTGTAAAATTTCGAGTCATTCAGACATACTTTTTGGGCAAAAAGTGAGTTTTTTCGCAACAAAGTCAGCTCACTGTCAAAGTGCATCAGCATAAATAGAGTGTTTGTTGACTACTATTCCGCTTACGGCCATACCACCCTGAACACGCCCGATCTCGTCTGATCTCGGAAGCTAAGCAGGGTCGGGCCTGGTTAGTACTTGGATGGGAGACCGCCTGGGAATACCAGGTGCTGTAAGCTTTTTCAACCACCACATGTGCAAAGTGCATCAGGGCAAATGGATCGTTTCCTCATTTAAAAAAAATCATTTAAATTATTCCTTAAGAGATATGTGAATATTTTCAACGGATCCTTGTTCAGGGCGATGCCGACTACTACTGTGTAAAATTTCGAGTCATTCAGACATACTTTTTGGGCAAAAAGTGAGTTTTTTCGCAACAAAGTCAGCTCACTGTCAAAGTGCATCAGCATAAATAGAGTGTTTGTTGACTACTATTCCGCTTACGGCCATACCACCCTGAACACGCCCGATCTCGTCTGATCTCGGAAGCTAAGCAGGGTCGGGCCTGGTTAGTACTTGGATGGGAGACCGCCTGGGAATACCAGGTGCTGTAAGCTTTTTCAACCACCACATGTGCAAAGTGCATCAGGGCAAATGGATCGTTTCCTCATTTAAAAAAAATCATTTAAATTATTCCTTAAGAGATATGTGAATATTTTCAACGGATCCTTGTTCAGGGCGATGCCGACTACTACTGTGTAAAATTTCGAGTCATTCAGACATACTTTTTGGGCAAAAAGTGAGTTTTTTCGCAACAAAGTCAGCTCACTGTCAAAGTGCATCAGCATAAATAGAGTGTTTGTTGACTACTATTCCGCTTACGGCCATACCACCCTGAACACGCCCGATCTCGTCTGATCTCGGAAGCTAAGCAGGGTCGGGCCTGGTTAGTACTTGGATGGGAGACCGCCTGGGAATACCAGGTGCTGTAAGCTTTTTCAACCACCACATGTGCAAAGTGCATCAGGGCAAATGGATCGTTTCCTCATTTAAAAAAAATCATTTAAATTATTCCTTAAGAGATATGTGAATATTTTCAATGGATCCTTGTTCAGGGCGATGCCGACTACTACTGTGTAAAATTTCGAGTCATTCAGACATACTTTTTGGGCAAAAAGTGAGTTTTTTCGCAACAAAGTCAGCTCACTGTCAAAGTGCATCAGCATAAATAGAGTGTTTGTTGACTACTATTCCGCTTACGGCCATACCACCCTGAACACGCCCGATCTCGTCTGATCTCGGAAGCTAAGCAGGGTCGGGCCTGGTTAGTACTTGGATGGGAGACCGCCTGGGAATACCAGGTGCTGTAAGCTTTTTCAACCACCACATGTGCAAAGTGCATCAGGGCAAATGGATCGTTTCCTCATTTAAAAAAAATCATTTAAATTATTCCTTAAGAGATATGTGAATATTTTCAACGGATCCTTGTTCAGGGCGATGCCGACTACTACTGTGTAAAATTTCGAGTCATTCAGACATACTTTTTGGGCAAAAAGTGAGTTTTTTCGCAACAAAGTCAGCTCACTGTCAAAGTGCATCAGCATAAATAGAGTGTTTGTTGACTACTATTCCGCTTACGGCCATACCACCCTGAACACGCCCGATCTCGTCTGATCTCGGAAGCTAAGCAGGGTCGGGCCTGGTTAGTACTTGGATGGGAGACCGCCTGGGAATACCAGGTGCTGTAAGCTTTTTCAACCACCACATGTGCAAAGTGCATCAGGGCAAATGGATCGTTTCCTCATTTAAAAAAAATCATTTAAATTATTCCTTAAGAGATATGTGAATATTTTCAACGGATCCTTGTTCAGGGCGATGCCGACTACTACTGTGTAAAATTTCGAGTCATTCAGACATACTTTTTGGGCAAAAAGTGAGTTTTTTCGCAACAAAGTCAGCTCACTGTCAAAGTGCATCAGCATAAATAGAGTGTTTGTTGACTACTATTCCGCTTACGGCCATACCACCCTGAACACGCCCGATCTCGTCTGATCTCGGAAGCTAAGCAGGGTCGGGCCTGGTTAGTACTTGGATGGGAGACCGCCTGGGAATACCAGGTGCTGTAAGCTTTTTCAACCACCACATGTGCAAAGTGCATCAGGGCAAATGGATCGTTTCCTCATTTAAAAAAAATCATTTAAATTATTCCTTAAGAGATATGTGAATATTTTCAACGGATCCTTGTTCAGGGCGATGCCGACTACTACTGTGTAAAATTTCGAGTCATTCAGACATACTTTTTGGGCAAAAAGTGAGTTTTTTCGCAACAAAGTCAGCTCACTGTCAAAGTGCATCAGCATAAATAGAGTGTTTGTTGACTACTATTCCGCTTACGGCCATACCACCCTGAACACGCCCGATCTCGTCTGATCTCGGAAGCTAAGCAGGGTCGGGCCTGGTTAGTACTTGGATGGGAGACCGCCTGGGAATACCAGGTGCTGTAAGCTTTTTCAACCACCACATGTGCAAAGTGCATCAGGGCAAATGGATCGTTTCCTCATTTAAAAAAAATCATTTAAATTATTCCTTAAGAGATATGTGAATATTTTCAATGGATCCTTGTTCAGGGCGATGCCGACTACTACTGTGTAAAATTTCGAGTCATTCAGACATACTTTTTGGGCAAAAAGTGAGTTTTTTCGCAACAAAGTCAGCTCACTGTCAAAGTGCATCAGCATAAATAGAGTGTTTGTTGACTACTATTCCGCTTACGGCCATACCACCCTGAACACGCCCGATCTCGTCTGATCTCGGAAGCTAAGCAGGGTCGGGCCTGGTTAGTACTTGGATGGGAGACCGCCTGGGAATACCAGGTGCTGTAAGCTTTTTCAACCACCACATGTGCAAAGTGCATCAGGGCAAATGGATCGTTTCCTCATTTAAAAAAAATCATTTAAATTATTCCTTAAGAGATATGTGAATATTTTCAACGGATCCTTGTTCAGGGCGATGCCGACTACTACTGTGTAAAATTTCGAGTCATTCAGACATACTTTTTGGGCAAAAAGTGAGTTTTTTCGCAACAAAGTCAGCTCACTGTCAAAGTGCATCAGCATAAATAGAGTGTTTGTTGACTACTATTCCGCTTACGGCCATACCACCCTGAACACGCCCGATCTCGTCTGATCTCGGAAGCTAAGCAGGGTCGGGCCTGGTTAGTAC
The DNA here is from genome assembly GCF_963457635.1 of Microchirus variegatus. Classification (NCBI taxonomy): domain Eukaryota; kingdom Metazoa; phylum Chordata; class Actinopteri; order Pleuronectiformes; family Soleidae; genus Microchirus; species Microchirus variegatus. Next base: position 88,175 of record NW_028154673.1, on the reverse strand, counting down.
TTGGATGGGAGACCGCCTGGGAATACCAGGTGCTGTAAGCTTTTTCAACCACCACATGTGCAAAGTGCATCAGGGCAAATGGATCGTTTCCTCATTTAAAAAAAATCATTTAAATTATTCCTTAAGAGATATGTGAATATTTTCAACGGATCCTTGTTCAGGGCGATGCCGACTACTACTGTGTAAAATTTCGAGTCATTCAGACATACTTTTTGGGCAAAAAGTGAGTTTTTTCGCAACAAAGTCAGCTCACTGTCAAAGTGCATCAGCATAAATAGAGTGTTTGTTGACTACTATTCCGCTTACGGCCATACCACCCTGAACACGCCCGATCTCGTCTGATCTCGGAAGCTAAGCAGGGTCGGGCCTGGTTAGTACTTGGATGGGAGACCGCCTGGGAATACCAGGTGCTGTAAGCTTTTTCAACCACCACATGTGCAAAGTGCATCAGGGCAAATGGATCGTTTCCTCATTTAAAAAAAATCATTTAAATTATTCCTTAAGAGATATGTGAATATTTTCAACGGATCCTTGTTCAGGGCGATGCCGACTACTACTGTGTAAAATTTCGAGTCATTCAGACATACTTTTTGGGCAAAAAGTGAGTTTTTTCGCAACAAAGTCAGCTCACTGTCAAAGTGCATCAGCATAAATAGAGTGTTTGTTGACTACTATTCCGCTTACGGCCATACCACCCTGAACACGCCCGATCTCGTCTGATCTCGGAAGCTAAGCAGGGTCGGGCCTGGTTAGTACTTGGATGTTAGTACATGTGAATATATATGTGAATATTTTTTTACGGCCATACCACCCTGAACACGCCCGATCTCGTCTGATCTCGGAAGCTAAGCAGGGTCGGGCCTGGTTAGTACTTGGATGGGAGACCGCCTGGGAATACCAGGTGCTGTAAGCTTTTACTACTGTGTAAAATTTCGAGTCATTCAGACATACTTTTTGGGCAAAAAGTGAGTTTTTTCGCAACAAAGTCAGCTCACTGTCAAAGTGCATCAGCATAAATAGAGTGTTTGTTGACTACTATTCCGCTTACGGCCATACCACCCTGAACACGCCCGATCTCGTCTGATCTCGGAAGCTAAGCAGGGTCGGGCCTGGTTAGTACTTGGATGGGAGACCGCCTGGGAATACCAGGTGCTGTAAGCTTTTTCAACCACCACATGTGCAAAGTGCATCAGGGCAAATGGATCGTTTCCTCATTTAAAAAAAATCATTTAAATTATTCCTTAAGAGATATGTGAATATTTTCAATGGATCCTTGTTCAGGGCGATGCCGACTACTACTGTGTAAAATTTCGAGTCATTCAGACATACTTTTTGGGCAAAAAGTGAGTTTTTTCGCAACAAAGTCAGCTCACTGTCAAAGTGCATCAGCATAAATAGAGTGTTTGTTGACTACTATTCCGCTTACGGCCATACCACCCTGAACACGCCCGATCTCGTCTGATCTCGGAAGCTAAGCAGGGTCGGGCCTGGTTAGTACTTGGATGGGAGACCGCCTGGGAATACCAGGTGCTGTAAGCTTTTTCAACCACCACATGTGCAAAGTGCATCAGGGCAAATGGATCGTTTCCTCATTTAAAAAAAATCATTTAAATTATTCCTTAAGAGATATGTGAATATTTTCAACGGATCCTTGTTCAGGGCGATGCCGACTACTACTGTGTAAAATTTCGAGTCATTCAGACATACTTTTTGGGCAAAAAGTGAGTTTTTTCGCAACAAAGTCAGCTCACTGTCAAAGTGCATCAGCATAAATAGAGTGTTTGTTGACTACTATTCCGCTTACGGCCATACCACCCTGAACACGCCCGATCTCGTCTGATCTCGGAAGCTAAGCAGGGTCGGGCCTGGTTAGTACTTGGATGTTAGTACATGTGAATATATATGTGAATATTTTTTTACGGCCATACCACCCTGAACACGCCCGATCTCGTCTGATCTCGGAAGCTAAGCAGGGTCGGGCCTGGTTAGTACTTGGATGGGAGACCGCCTGGGAATACCAGGTGCTGTAAGCTTTTACTACTGTGTAAAATTTCGAGTCATTCAGACATACTTTTTGGGCAAAAAGTGAGTTTTTTCGCAACAAAGTCAGCTCACTGTCAAAGTGCATCAGCATAAATAGAGTGTTTGTTGACTACTATTCCGCTTACGGCCATACCACCCTGAACACGCCCGATCTCGTCTGATCTCGGAAGCTAAGCAGGGTCGGGCCTGGTTAGTACTTGGATGGGAGACCGCCTGGGAATACCAGGTGCTGTAAGCTTTTTCAACCACCACATGTGCAAAGTGCATCAGGGCAAATGGATCGTTTCCTCATTTAAAAAAAATCATTTAAATTATTCCTTAAGAGATATGTGAATATTTTCAATGGATCCTTGTTCAGGGCGATGCCGACTACTACTGTGTAAAATTTCGAGTCATTCAGACATACTTTTTGGGCAAAAAGTGAGTTTTTTCGCAACAAAGTCAGCTCACTGTCAAAGTGCATCAGCATAAATAGAGTGTTTGTTGACTACTATTCCGCTTACGGCCATACCACCCTGAACACGCCCGATCTCGTCTGATCTCGGAAGCTAAGCAGGGTCGGGCCTGGTTAGTACTTGGATGTTAGTACATGTGAATATATATGTGAATATTTTTTTACGGCCATACCACCCTGAACACGCCCGATCTCGTCTGATCTCGGAAGCTAAGCAGGGTCGGGCCTGGTTAGTACTTGGATGGGAGACCGCCTGGGAATACCAGGTGCTGTAAGCTTTTACTACTGTGTAAAATTTCGAGTCATTCAGACATACTTTTTGGGCAAAAAGTGAGTTTTTTCGCAACAAAGTCAGCTCACTGTCAAAGTGCATCAGCATAAATAGAGTGTTTGTTGACTACTATTCCGCTTACGGCCATACCACCCTGAACACGCCCGATCTCGTCTGATCTCGGAAGCTAAGCAGGGTCGGGCCTGGTTAGTACTTGGATGGGAGACCGCCTGGGAATACCAGGTGCTGTAAGCTTTTTCAACCACCACATGTGCAAAGTGCATCAGGGCAAATGGATCGTTTCCTCATTTAAAAAAAATCATTTAAATTATTCCTTAAGAGATATGTGAATATTTTCAACGGATCCTTGTTCAGGGCGATGCCGACTACTACTGTGTAAAATTTCGAGTCATTCAGACATACTTTTTGGGCAAAAAGTGAGTTTTTTCGCAACAAAGTCAGCTCACTGTCAAAGTGCATCAGCATAAATAGAGTGTTTGTTGACTACTATTCCGCTTACGGCCATACCACCCTGAACACGCCCGATCTCGTCTGATCTCGGAAGCTAAGCAGGGTCGGGCCTGGTTAGTACTTGGATGTTAGTACATGTGAATATATATGTGAATATTTTTTTACGGCCATACCACCCTGAACACGCCCGATCTCGTCTGATCTCGGAAGCTAAGCAGGGTCGGGCCTGGTTAGTACTTGGATGGGAGACCGCCTGGGAATACCAGGTGCTGTAAGCTTTTACTACTGTGTAAAATTTCGAGTCATTCAGACATACTTTTTGGGCAAAAAGTGAGTTTTTTCGCAACAAAGTCAGCTCACTGTCAAAGTGCATCAGCATAAATAGAGTGTTTGTTGACTACTATTCCGCTTACGGCCATACCACCCTGAACACGCCCGATCTCGTCTGATCTCGGAAGCTAAGCAGGGTCGGGCCTGGTTAGTACTTGGATGGGAGACCGCCTGGGAATACCAGGTGCTGTAAGCTTTTTCAACCACCACATGTGCAAAGTGCATCAGGGCAAATGGATCGTTTCCTCATTTAAAAAAAATCATTTAAATTATTCCTTAAGAGATATGTGAATATTTTCAATGGATCCTTGTTCAGGGCGATGCCGACTACTACTGTGTAAAATTTCGAGTCATTCAGACATACTTTTTGGGCAAAAAGTGAGTTTTTTCGCAACAAAGTCAGCTCACTGTCAAAGTGCATCAGCATAAATAGAGTGTTTGTTGACTACTATTCCGCTTACGGCCATACCACCCTGAACACGCCCGATCTCGTCTGATCTCGGAAGCTAAGCAGGGTCGGGCCTGGTTAGTACTTGGATGTTAGTACATGTGAATATATATGTGAATATTTTTTTACGGCCATACCACCCTGAACACGCCCGATCTCGTCTGATCTCGGAAGCTAAGCAGGGTCGGGCCTGGTTAGTACTTGGATGGGAGACCGCCTGGGAATACCAGGTGCTGTAAGCTTTTACTACTGTGTAAAATTTCGAGTCATTCAGACATACTTTTTGGGCAAAAAGTGAGTTTTTTCGCAACAAAGTCAGCTCACTGTCAAAGTGCATCAGCATAAATAGAGTGTTTGTTGACTACTATTCCGCTTACGGCCATACCACCCTGAACACGCCCGATCTCGTCTGATCTCGGAAGCTAAGCAGGGTCGGGCCTGGTTAGTACTTGGATGGGAGACCGCCTGGGAATACCAGGTGCTGTAAGCTTTTTCAACCACCACATGTGCAAAGTGCATCAGGGCAAATGGATCGTTTCCTCATTTAAAAAAAATCATTTAAATTATTCCTTAAGAGATATGTGAATATTTTCAATGGATCCTTGTTCAGGGCGATGCCGACTACTACTGTGTAAAATTTCGAGTCATTCAGACATACTTTTTGGGCAAAAAGTGAGTTTTTTCGCAACAAAGTCAGCTCACTGTCAAAGTGCATCAGCATAAATAGAGTGTTTGTTGACTACTATTCCGCTTACGGCCATACCACCCTGAACACGCCCGATCTCGTCTGATCTCGGAAGCTAAGCAGGGTCGGGCCTGGTTAGTACTTGGATGGGAGACCGCCTGGGAATACCAGGTGCTGTAAGCTTTTTCAACCACCACATGTGCAAAGTGCATCAGGGCAAATGGATCGTTTCCTCATTTAAAAAAAATCATTTAAATTATTCCTTAAGAGATATGTGAATATTTTCAACGGATCCTTGTTCAGGGCGATGCCGACTACTACTGTGTAAAATTTCGAGTCATTCAGACATACTTTTTGGGCAAAAAGTGAGTTTTTTCGCAACAAAGTCAGCTCACTGTCAAAGTGCATCAGCATAAATAGAGTGTTTGTTGACTACTATTCCGCTTACGGCCATACCACCCTGAACACGCCCGATCTCGTCTGATCTCGGAAGCTAAGCAGGGTCGGGCCTGGTTAGTACTTGGATGGGAGACCGCCTGGGAATACCAGGTGCTGTAAGCTTTTTCAACCACCACATGTGCAAAGTGCATCAGGGCAAATGGATCGTTTCCTCATTTAAAAAAAATCATTTAAATTATTCCTTAAGAGATATGTGAATATTTTCAACGGATCCTTGTTCAGGGCGATGCCGACTACTACTGTGTAAAATTTCGAGTCATTCAGACATACTTTTTGGGCAAAAAGTGAGTTTTTTCGCAACAAAGTCAGCTCACTGTCAAAGTGCATCAGCATAAATAGAGTGTTTGTTGACTACTATTCCGCTTACGGCCATACCACCCTGAACACGCCCGATCTCGTCTGATCTCGGAAGCTAAGCAGGGTCGGGCCTGGTTAGTACTTGGATGGGAGACCGCCTGGGAATACCAGGTGCTGTAAGCTTTTTCAACCACCACATGTGCAAAGTGCATCAGGGCAAATGGATCGTTTCCTCATTTAAAAAAAATCATTTAAATTATTCCTTAAGAGATATGTGAATATTTTCAACGGATCCTTGTTCAGGGCGATGCCGACTACTACTGTGTAAAATTTCGAGTCATTCAGACATACTTTTTGGGCAAAAAGTGAGTTTTTTCGCAACAAAGTCAGCTCACTGTCAAAGTGCATCAGCATAAATAGAGTGTTTGTTGACTACTATTCCGCTTACGGCCATACCACCCTGAACACGCCCGATCTCGTCTGATCTCGGAAGCTAAGCAGGGTCGGGCCTGGTTAGTACTTGGATGTTAGTACATGTGAATATATATGTGAATATTTTTTTACGGCCATACCACCCTGAACACGCCCGATCTCGTCTGATCTCGGAAGCTAAGCAGGGTCGGGCCTGGTTAGTACTTGGATGGGAGACCGCCTGGGAATACCAGGTGCTGTAAGCTTTTACTACTGTGTAAAATTTCGAGTCATTCAGACATACTTTTTGGGCAAAAAGTGAGTTTTTTCGCAACAAAGTCAGCTCACTGTCAAAGTGCATCAGCATAAATAGAGTGTTTGTTGACTACTATTCCGCTTACGGCCATACCACCCTGAACACGCCCGATCTCGTCTGATCTCGGAAGCTAAGCAGGGTCGGGCCTGGTTAGTACTTGGATGGGAGACCGCCTGGGAATACCAGGTGCTGTAAGCTTTTTCAACCACCACATGTGCAAAGTGCATCAGGGCAAATGGATCGTTTCCTCATTTAAAAAAAATCATTTAAATTATTCCTTAAGAGATATGTGAATATTTTCAACGGATCCTTGTTCAGGGCGATGCCGACTACTACTGTGTAAAATTTCGAGTCATTCAGACATACTTTTTGGGCAAAAAGTGAGTTTTTTCGCAACAAAGTCAGCTCACTGTCAAAGTGCATCAGCATAAATAGAGTGTTTGTTGACTACTATTCCGCTTACGGCCATACCACCCTGAACACGCCCGATCTCGTCTGATCTCGGAAGCTAAGCAGGGTCGGGCCTGGTTAGTACTTGGATGGGAGACCGCCTGGGAATACCAGGTGCTGTAAGCTTTTTCAACCACCACATGTGCAAAGTGCATCAGGGCAAATGGATCGTTTCCTCATTTAAAAAAAATCATTTAAATTATTCCTTAAGAGATATGTGAATATTTTCAACGGATCCTTGTTCAGGGCGATGCCGACTACTACTGTGTAAAATTTCGAGTCATTCAGACATACTTTTTGGGCAAAAAGTGAGTTTTTTCGCAACAAAGTCAGCTCACTGTCAAAGTGCATCAGCATAAATAGAGTGTTTGTTGACTACTATTCCGCTTACGGCCATACCACCCTGAACACGCCCGATCTCGTCTGATCTCGGAAGCTAAGCAGGGTCGGGCCTGGTTAGTACTTGGATGTTAGTACATGTGAATATATATGTGAATGTTTTTTTACGGCCATACCACCCTGAACACGCCCGATCTCGTCTGATCTCGGAAGCTAAGCAGGGTCGGGCCTGGTTAGTACTTGGATGGGAGACCGCCTGGGAATACCAGGTGCTGTAAGCTTTTACTACTGTGTAAAATTTCGAGTCATTCAGACATACTTTTTGGGCAAAAAGTGAGTTTTTTCGCAACAAAGTCAGCTCACTGTCAAAGTGCATCAGCATAAATAGAGTGTTTGTTGACTACTATTCCGCTTACGGCCATACCACCCTGAACACGCCCGATCTCGTCTGATCTCGGAAGCTAAGCAGGGTCGGGCCTGGTTAGTACTTGGATGGGAGACCGCCTGGGAATACCAGGTGCTGTAAGCTTTTTCAACCACCACATGTGCAAAGTGCATCAGGGCAAATGGATCGTTTCCTCATTTAAAAAAAATCATTTAAATTATTCCTTAAGAGATATGTGAATATTTTCAACGGATCCTTGTTCAGGGCGATGCCGACTACTACTGTGTAAAATTTCGAGTCATTCAGACATACTTTTTGGGCAAAAAGTGAGTTTTTTCGCAACAAAGTCAGCTCACTGTCAAAGTGCATCAGCATAAATAGAGTGTTTGTTGACTACTATTCCGCTTACGGCCATACCACCCTGAACACGCCCGATCTCGTCTGATCTCGGAAGCTAAGCAGGGTCGGGCCTGGTTAGTACTTGGATGGGAGACCGCCTGGGAATACCAGGTGCTGTAAGCTTTTTCAACCACCACATGTGCAAAGTGCATCAGGGCAAATGGATCGTTTCCTCATTTAAAAAAAATCATTTAAATTATTCCTTAAGAGATATGTGAATATTTTCAACGGATCCTTGTTCAGGGCGATGCCGACTACTACTGTGTAAAATTTCGAGTCATTCAGACATACTTTTTGGGCAAAAAGTGAGTTTTTTCGCAACAAAGTCAGCTCACTGTCAAAGTGCATCAGCATAAATAGAGTGTTTGTTGACTACTATTCCGCTTACGGCCATACCACCCTGAACACGCCCGATCTCGTCTGATCTCGGAAGCTAAGCAGGGTCGGGCCTGGTTAGTACTTGGATGTTAGTACATGTGAATATATATGTGAATATTTTTTTACGGCCATACCACCCTGAACACGCCCGATCTCGTCTGATCTCGGAAGCTAAGCAGGGTCGGGCCTGGTTAGTACTTGGATGGGAGACCGCCTGGGAATACCAGGTGCTGTAAGCTTTTACTACTGTGTAAAATTTCGAGTCATTCAGACATACTTTTTGGGCAAAAAGTGAGTTTTTTCGCAACAAAGTCAGCTCACTGTCAAAGTGCATCAGCATAAATAGAGTGTTTGTTGACTACTATTCCGCTTACGGCCATACCACCCTGAACACGCCCGATCTCGTCTGATCTCGGAAGCTAAGCAGGGTCGGGCCTGGTTAGTACTTGGATGTTAGTACATGTGAATATATATGTGAATGTTTTTTTACGGCCATACCACCCTGAACACGCCCGATCTCGTCTGATCTCGGAAGCTAAGCAGGGTCGGGCCTGGTTAGTACTTGGATGGGAGACCGCCTGGGAATACCAGGTGCTGTAAGCTTTTACTACTGTGTAAAATTTCGAGTCATTCAGACATACTTTTTGGGCAAAAAGTGAGTTTTTTCGCAACAAAGTCAGCTCACTGTCAAAGTGCATCAGCATAAATAGAGTGTTTGTTGACTACTATTCCGCTTACGGCCATACCACCCTGAACACGCCCGATCTCGTCTGATCTCGGAAGCTAAGCAGGGTCGGGCCTGGTTAGTACTTGGATGGGAGACCGCCTGGGAATACCAGGTGCTGTAAGCTTTTTCAACCACCACATGTGCAAAGTGCATCAGGGCAAATGGATCGTTTCCTCATTTAAAAAAAATCATTTAAATTATTCCTTAAGAGATATGTGAATATTTTCAACGGATCCTTGTTCAGGGCGATGCCGACTACTACTGTGTAAAATTTCGAGTCATTCAGACATACTTTTTGGGCAAAAAGTGAGTTTTTTCGCAACAAAGTCAGCTCACTGTCAAAGTGCATCAGCATAAATAGAGTGTTTGTTGACTACTATTCCGCTTACGGCCATACCACCCTGAACACGCCCGATCTCGTCTGATCTCGGAAGCTAAGCAGGGTCGGGCCTGGTTAGTACTTGGATGGGAGACCGCCTGGGAATACCAGGTGCTGTAAGCTTTTTCAACCACCACATGTGCAAAGTGCATCAGGGCAAATGGATCGTTTCCTCATTTAAAAAAAATCATTTAAATTATTCCTTAAGAGATATGTGAATATTTTCAACGGATCCTTGTTCAGGGCGATGCCGACTACTACTGTGTAAAATTTCGAGTCATTCAGACATACTTTTTGGGCAAAAAGTGAGTTTTTTCGCAACAAAGTCAGCTCACTGTCAAAGTGCATCAGCATAAATAGAGTGTTTGTTGACTACTATTCCGCTTACGGCCATACCACCCTGAACACGCCCGATCTCGTCTGATCTCGGAAGCTAAGCAGGGTCGGGCCTGGTTAGTACTTGGATGTTAGTACATGTGAATATATATGTGAATATTTTTTTACGGCCATACCACCCTGAACACGCCCGATCTCGTCTGATCTCGGAAGCTAAGCAGGGTCGGGCCTGGTTAGTACTTGGATGGGAGACCGCCTGGGAATACCAGGTGCTGTAAGCTTTTACTACTGTGTAAAATTTCGAGTCATTCAGACATACTTTTTGGGCAAAAAGTGAGTTTTTTCGCAACAAAGTCAGCTCACTGTCAAAGTGCATCAGCATAAATAGAGTGTTTGTTGACTACTATTCCGCTTACGGCCATACCACCCTGAACACGCCCGATCTCGTCTGATCTCGGAAGCTAAGCAGGGTCGGGCCTGGTTAGTACTTGGATGGGAGACCGCCTGGGAATACCAGGTGCTGTAAGCTTTTTCAACCACCACATGTGCAAAGTGCATCAGGGCAAATGGATCGTTTCCTCATTTAAAAAAAATCATTTAAATTATTCCTTAAGAGATATGTGAATATTTTCAACGGATCCTTGTTCAGGGCGATGCCGACTACTACTGTGTAAAATTTCGAGTCATTCAGACATACTTTTTGGGCAAAAAGTGAGTTTTTTCGCAACAAAGTCAGCTCACTGTCAAAGTGCATCAGCATAAATAGAGTGTTTGTTGACTACTATTCCGCTTACGGCCATACCACCCTGAACACGCCCGATCTCGTCTGATCTCGGAAGCTAAGCAGGGTCGGGCCTGGTTAGTACTTGGATGGGAGACCGCCTGGGAATACCAGGTGCTGTAAGCTTTTTCAACCACCACATGTGCAAAGTGCATCAGGGCAAATGGATCGTTTCCTCATTTAAAAAAAATCATTTAAATTATTCCTTAAGAGATATGTGAATATTTTCAACGGATCCTTGTTCAGGGCGATGCCGACTACTACTGTGTAAAATTTCGAGTCATTCAGACATACTTTTTGGGCAAAAAGTGAGTTTTTTCGCAACAAAGTCAGCTCACTGTCAAAGTGCATCAGCATAAATAGAGTGTTTGTTGACTACTATTCCGCTTACGGCCATACCACCCTGAACACGCCCGATCTCGTCTGATCTCGGAAGCTAAGCAGGGTCGGGCCTGGTTAGTACTTGGATGTTAGTACATGTGAATATATATGTGAATATTTTTTTACGGCCATACCACCCTGAACACGCCCGATCTCGTCTGATCTCGGAAGCTAAGCAGGGTCGGGCCTGGTTAGTACTTGGATGGGAGACCGCCTGGGAATACCAGGTGCTGTAAGCTTTTACTACTGTGTAAAATTTCGAGTCATTCAGACATACTTTTTGGGCAAAAAGTGAGTTTTTTCGCAACAAAGTCAGCTCACTGTCAAAGTGCATCAGCATAAATAGAGTGTTTGTTGACTACTATTCCGCTTACGGCCATACCACCCTGAACACGCCCGATCTCGTCTGATCTCGGAAGCTAAGCAGGGTCGGGCCTGGTTAGTACTTGGATGGGAGACCGCCTGGGAATACCAGGTGCTGTAAGCTTTTTCAACCACCACATGTGCAAAGTGCATCAGGGCAAATGGATCGTTTCCTCATTTAAAAAAAATCATTTAAATTATTCCTTAAGAGATATGTGAATATTTTCAATGGATCCTTGTTCAGGGCGATGCCGACTACTACTGTGTAAAATTTCGAGTCATTCAGACATACTTTTTGGGCAAAAAGTGAGTTTTTTCGCAACAAAGTCAGCTCACTGTCAAAGTGCATCAGCATAAATAGAGTGTTTGTTGACTACTATTCCGCTTACGGCCATACCACCCTGAACACGCCCGATCTCGTCTGATCTCGGAAGCTAAGCAGGGTCGGGCCTGGTTAGTACTTGGATGGGAGACCGCCTGGGAATACCAGGTGCTGTAAGCTTTTTCAACCACCACATGTGCAAAGTGCATCAGGGCAAATGGATCGTTTCCTCATTTAAAAAAAATCATTTAAATTATTCCTTAAGAGATATGTGAATATTTTCAACGGATCCTTGTTCAGGGCGATGCCGACTACTACTGTGTAAAATTTCGAGTCATTCAGACATACTTTTTGGGCAAAAAGTGAGTTTTTTCGCAACAAAGTCAGCTCACTGTCAAAGTGCATCAGCATAAATAGAGTGTTTGTTGACTACTATTCCGCTTACGGCCATACCACCCTGAACACGCCCGATCTCGTCTGATCTCGGAAGCTAAGCAGGGTCGGGCCTGGTTAGTACTTGGATGGGAGACCGCCTGGGAATACCAGGTGCTGTAAGCTTTTTCAACCACCACATGTGCAAAGTGCATCAGGGCAAATGGATCGTTTCCTCATTTAAAAAAAATCATTTAAATTATTCCTTAAGAGATATGTGAATATTTTCAACGGATCCTTGTTCAGGGCGATGCCGACTACTACTGTGTAAAATTTCGAGTCATTCAGACATACTTTTTGGGCAAAAAGTGAGTTTTTTCGCAACAAAGTCAGCTCACTGTCAAAGTGCATCAGCATAAATAGAGTGTTTGTTGACTACTATTCCGCTTACGGCCATACCACCCTGAACACGCCCGATCTCGTCTGATCTCGGAAGCTAAGCAGGGTCGGGCCTGGTTAGTACTTGGATGGGAGACCGCCTGGGAATACCAGGTGCTGTAAGCTTTTTCAACCACCACATGTGCAAAGTGCATCAGGGCAAATGGATCGTTTCCTCATTTAAAAAAAATCATTTAAATTATTCCTTAAGAGATATGTGAATATTTTCAACGGATCCTTGTTCAGGGCGATGCCGACTACTACTGTGTAAAATTTCGAGTCATTCAGACATACTTTTTGGGCAAAAAGTGAGTTTTTTCGCAACAAAGTCAGCTCACTGTCAAAGTGCATCAGCATAAATAGAGTGTTTGTTGACTACTATTCCGCTTACGGCCATACCACCCTGAACACGCCCGATCTCGTCTGATCTCGGAAGCTAAGCAGGGTCGGGCCTGGTTAGTACTTGGATGGGAGACCGCCTGGGAATACCAGGTGCTGTAAGCTTTTTCAACCACCACATGTGCAAAGTGCATCAGGGCAAATGGATCGTTTCCTCATTTAAAAAAAATCATTTAAATTATTCCTTAAGAGATATGTGAATATTTTCAACGGATCCTTGTTCAGGGCGATGCCGACTACTACTGTGTAAAATTTCGAGTCATTCAGACATACTTTTTGGGCAAAAAGTGAGTTTTTTCGCAACAAAGTCAGCTCACTGTCAAAGTGCATCAGCATAAATAGAGTGTTTGTTGACTACTATTCCGCTTACGGCCATACCACCCTGAACACGCCCGATCTCGTCTGATCTCGGAAGCTAAGCAGGGTCGGGCCTGGTTAGTACTTGGATGTTAGTACATGTGAATATATATGTGAATATTTTTTTACGGCCATACCACCCTGAACACGCCCGATCTCGTCTGATCTCGGAAGCTAAGCAGGGTCGGGCCTGGTTAGTACTTGGATGGGAGACCGCCTGGGAATACCAGGTGCTGTAAGCTTTTACTACTGTGTAAAATTTCGAGTCATTCAGACATACTTTTTGGGCAAAAAGTGAGTTTTTTCGCAACAAAGTCAGCTCACTGTCAAAGTGCATCAGCATAAATAGAGTGTTTGTTGACTACTATTCCGCTTACGGCCATACCACCCTGAACACGCCCGATCTCGTCTGATCTCGGAAGCTAAGCAGGGTCGGGCCTGGTTAGTACTTGGATGTTAGTACATGTGAATATATATGTGAATGTTTTTTTACGGCCATACCACCCTGAACACGCCCGATCTCGTCTGATCTCGGAAGCTAAGCAGGGTCGGGCCTGGTTAGTACTTGGATGGGAGACCGCCTGGGAATACCAGGTGCTGTAAGCTTTTACTACTGTGTAAAATTTCGAGTCATTCAGACATACTTTTTGGGCAAAAAGTGAGTTTTTTCGCAACAAAGTCAGCTCACTGTCAAAGTGCATCAGCATAAATAGAGTGTTTGTTGACTACTATTCCGCTTACGGCCATACCACCCTGAACACGCCCGATCTCGTCTGATCTCGGAAGCTAAGCAGGGTCGGGCCTGGTTAGTACTTGGATGGGAGACCGCCTGGGAATACCAGGTGCTGTAAGCTTTTTCAACCACCACATGTGCAAAGTGCATCAGGGCAAATGGATCGTTTCCTCATTTAAAAAAAATCATTTAAATTATTCCTTAAGAGATATGTGAATATTTTCAACGGATCCTTGTTCAGGGCGATGCCGACTACTACTGTGTAAAATTTCGAGTCATTCAGACATACTTTTTGGGCAAAAAGTGAGTTTTTTCGCAACAAAGTCAGCTCACTGTCAAAGTGCATCAGCATAAATAGAGTGTTTGTTGACTACTATTCCGCTTACGGCCATACCACCCTGAACACGCCCGATCTCGTCTGATCTCGGAAGCTAAGCAGGGTCGGGCCTGGTTAGTACTTGGATGGGAGACCGCCTGGGAATACCAGGTGCTGTAAGCTTTTTCAACCACCACATGTGCAAAGTGCATCAGGGCAAATGGATCGTTTCCTCATTTAAAAAAAATCATTTAAATTATTCCTTAAGAGATATGTGAATATTTTCAACGGATCCTTGTTCAGGGCGATGCCGACTACTACTGTGTAAAATTTCGAGTCATTCAGACATACTTTTTGGGCAAAAAGTGAGTTTTTTCGCAACAAAGTCAGCTCACTGTCAAAGTGCATCAGCATAAATAGAGTGTTTGTTGACTACTATTCCGCTTACGGCCATACCACCCTGAACACGCCCGATCTCGTCTGATCTCGGAAGCTAAGCAGGGTCGGGCCTGGTTAGTACTTGGATGTTAGTACATGTGAATATATATGTGAATATTTTTTTACGGCCATACCACCCTGAACACGCCCGATCTCGTCTGATCTCGGAAGCTAAGCAGGGTCGGGCCTGGTTAGTACTTGGATGGGAGACCGCCTGGGAATACCAGGTGCTGTAAGCTTTTACTACTGTGTAAAATTTCGAGTCATTCAGACATACTTTTTGGGCAAAAAGTGAGTTTTTTCGCAACAAAGTCAGCTCACTGTCAAAGTGCATCAGCATAAATAGAGTGTTTGTTGACTACTATTCCGCTTACGGCCATACCACCCTGAACACGCCCGATCTCGTCTGATCTCGGAAGCTAAGCAGGGTCGGGCCTGGTTAGTACTTGGATGGGAGACCGCCTGGGAATACCAGGTGCTGTAAGCTTTTTCAACCACCACATGTGCAAAGTGCATCAGGGCAAATGGATCGTTTCCTCATTTAAAAAAAATCATTTAAATTATTCCTTAAGAGATATGTGAATATTTTCAACGGATCCTTGTTCAGGGCGATGCCGACTACTACTGTGTAAAATTTCGAGTCATTCAGACATACTTTTTGGGCAAAAAGTGAGTTTTTTCGCAACAAAGTCAGCTCACTGTCAAAGTGCATCAGCATAAATAGAGTGTTTGTTGACTACTATTCCGCTTACGGCCATACCACCCTGAACACGCCCGATCTCGTCTGATCTCGGAAGCTAAGCAGGGTCGGGCCTGGTTAGTACTTGGATGGGAGACCGCCTGGGAATACCAGGTGCTGTAAGCTTTTTCAACCACCACATGTGCAAAGTGCATCAGGGCAAATGGATCGTTTCCTCATTTAAAAAAAATCATTTAAATTATTCCTTAAGAGATATGTGAATATTTTCAACGGATCCTTGTTCAGGGCGATGCCGACTACTACTGTGTAAAATTTCGAGTCATTCAGACATACTTTTTGGGCAAAAAGTGAGTTTTTTCGCAACAAAGTCAGCTCACTGTCAAAGTGCATCAGCATAAATAGAGTGTTTGTTGACTACTATTCCGCTTACGGCCATACCACCCTGAACACGCCCGATCTCGTCTGATCTCGGAAGCTAAGCAGGGTCGGGCCTGGTTAGTACTTGGATGTTAGTACATGTGAATATATATGTGAATATTTTTTTACGGCCATACCACCCTGAACACGCCCGATCTCGTCTGATCTCGGAAGCTAAGCAGGGTCGGGCCTGGTTAGTACTTGGATGGGAGACCGCCTGGGAATACCAGGTGCTGTAAGCTTTTACTACTGTGTAAAATTTCGAGTCATTCAGACATACTTTTTGGGCAAAAAGTGAGTTTTTTCGCAACAAAGTCAGCTCACTGTCAAAGTGCATCAGCATAAATAGAGTGTTTGTTGACTACTATTCCGCTTACGGCCATACCACCCTGAACACGCCCGATCTCGTCTGATCTCGGAAGCTAAGCAGGGTCGGGCCTGGTTAGTACTTGGATGGGAGACCGCCTGGGAATACCAGGTGCTGTAAGCTTTTTCAACCACCACATGTGCAAAGTGCATCAGGGCAAATGGATCGTTTCCTCATTTAAAAAAAATCATTTAAATTATTCCTTAAGAGATATGTGAATATTTTCAATGGATCCTTGTTCAGGGCGATGCCGACTACTACTGTGTAAAATTTCGAGTCATTCAGACATACTTTTTGGGCAAAAAGTGAGTTTTTTCGCAACAAAGTCAGCTCACTGTCAAAGTGCATCAGCATAAATAGAGTGTTTGTTGACTACTATTCCGCTTACGGCCATACCACCCTGAACACGCCCGATCTCGTCTGATCTCGGAAGCTAAGCAGGGTCGGGCCTGGTTAGTACTTGGATGGGAGACCGCCTGGGAATACCAGGTGCTGTAAGCTTTTTCAACCACCACATGTGCAAAGTGCATCAGGGCAAATGGATCGTTTCCTCATTTAAAAAAAATCATTTAAATTATTCCTTAAGAGATATGTGAATATTTTCAACGGATCCTTGTTCAGGGCGATGCCGACTACTACTGTGTAAAATTTCGAGTCATTCAGACATACTTTTTGGGCAAAAAGTGAGTTTTTTCGCAACAAAGTCAGCTCACTGTCAAAGTGCATCAGCATAAATAGAGTGTTTGTTGACTACTATTCCGCTTACGGCCATACCACCCTGAACACGCCCGATCTCGTCTGATCTCGGAAGCTAAGCAGGGTCGGGCCTGGTTAGTACTTGGATGGGAGACCGCCTGGGAATACCAGGTGCTGTAAGCTTTTTCAACCACCACATGTGCAAAGTGCATCAGGGCAAATGGATCGTTTCCTCATTTAAAAAAAATCATTTAAATTATTCCTTAAGAGATATGTGAATATTTTCAACGGATCCTTGTTCAGGGCGATGCCGACTACTACTGTGTAAAATTTCGAGTCATTCAGACATACTTTTTGGGCAAAAAGTGAGTTTTTTCGCAACAAAGTCAGCTCACTGTCAAAGTGCATCAGCATAAATAGAGTGTTTGTTGACTACTATTCCGCTTACGGCCATACCACCCTGAACACGCCCGATCTCGTCTGATCTCGGAAGCTAAGCAGGGTCGGGCCTGGTTAGTACTTGGATGGGAGACCGCCTGGGAATACCAGGTGCTGTAAGCTTTTTCAACCACCACATGTGCAAAGTGCATCAGGGCAAATGGATCGTTTCCTCATTTAAAAAAAATCATTTAAATTATTCCTTAAGAGATATGTGAATATTTTCAACGGATCCTTGTTCAGGGCGATGCCGACTACTACTGTGTAAAATTTCGAGTCATTCAGACATACTTTTTGGGCAAAAAGTGAGTTTTTTCGCAACAAAGTCAGCTCACTGTCAAAGTGCATCAGCATAAATAGAGTGTTTGTTGACTACTATTCCGCTTACGGCCATACCACCCTGAACACGCCCGATCTCGTCTGATCTCGGAAGCTAAGCAGGGTCGGGCCTGGTTAGTACTTGGATGGGAGACCGCCTGGGAATACCAGGTGCTGTAAGCTTTTTCAACCACCACATGTGCAAAGTGCATCAGGGCAAATGGATCGTTTCCTCATTTAAAAAAAATCATTTAAATTATTCCTTAAGAGATATGTGAATATTTTCAACGGATCCTTGTTCAGGGCGATGCCGACTACTACTGTGTAAAATTTCGAGTCATTCAGACATACTTTTTGGGCAAAAAGTGAGTTTTTTCGCAACAAAGTCAGCTCACTGTCAAAGTGCATCAGCATAAATAGAGTGTTTGTTGACTACTATTCCGCTTACGGCCATACCACCCTGAACACGCCCGATCTCGTCTGATCTCGGAAGCTAAGCAGGGTCGGGCCTGGTTAGTACTTGGATGGGAGACCGCCTGGGAATACCAGGTGCTGTAAGCTTTTTCAACCACCACATGTGCAAAGTGCATCAGGGCAAATGGATCGTTTCCTCATTTAAAAAAAATCATTTAAATTATTCCTTAAGAGATATGTGAATATTTTCAACGGATCCTTGTTCAGGGCGATGCCGACTACTACTGTGTAAAATTTCGAGTCATTCAGACATACTTTTTGGGCAAAAAGTGAGTTTTTTCGCAACAAAGTCAGCTCACTGTCAAAGTGCATCAGCATAAATAGAGTGTTTGTTGACTACTATTCCGCTTACGGCCATACCACCCTGAACACGCCCGATCTCGTCTGATCTCGGAAGCTAAGCAGGGTCGGGCCTGGTTAGTACTTGGATGTTAGTACATGTGAATATATATGTGAATATTTTTTTACGGCCATACCACCCTGAACACGCCCGATCTCGTCTGATCTCGGAAGCTAAGCAGGGTCGGGCCTGGTTAGTACTTGGATGGGAGACCGCCTGGGAATACCAGGTGCTGTAAGCTTTTACTACTGTGTAAAATTTCGAGTCATTCAGACATACTTTTTGGGCAAAAAGTGAGTTTTTTCGCAACAAAGTCAGCTCACTGTCAAAGTGCATCAGCATAAATAGAGTGTTTGTTGACTACTATTCCGCTTACGGCCATACCACCCTGAACACGCCCGATCTCGTCTGATCTCGGAAGCTAAGCAGGGTCGGGCCTGGTTAGTACTTGGATGTTAGTACATGTGAATATATATGTGAATGTTTTTTTACGGCCATACCACCCTGAACACGCCCGATCTCGTCTGATCTCGGAAGCTAAGCAGGGTCGGGCCTGGTTAGTACTTGGATGGGAGACCGCCTGGGAATACCAGGTGCTGTAAGCTTTTACTACTGTGTAAAATTTCGAGTCATTCAGACATACTTTTTGGGCAAAAAGTGAGTTTTTTCGCAACAAAGTCAGCTCACTGTCAAAGTGCATCAGCATAAATAGAGTGTTTGTTGACTACTATTCCGCTTACGGCCATACCACCCTGAACACGCCCGATCTCGTCTGATCTCGGAAGCTAAGCAGGGTCGGGCCTGGTTAGTACTTGGATGGGAGACCGCCTGGGAATACCAGGTGCTGTAAGCTTTTTCAACCACCACATGTGCAAAGTGCATCAGGGCAAATGGATCGTTTCCTCATTTAAAAAAAATCATTTAAATTATTCCTTAAGAGATATGTGAATATTTTCAACGGATCCTTGTTCAGGGCGATGCCGACTACTACTGTGTAAAATTTCGAGTCATTCAGACATACTTTTTGGGCAAAAAGTGAGTTTTTTCGCAACAAAGTCAGCTCACTGTCAAAGTGCATCAGCATAAATAGAGTGTTTGTTGACTACTATTCCGCTTACGGCCATACCACCCTGAACACGCCCGATCTCGTCTGATCTCGGAAGCTAAGCAGGGTCGGGCCTGGTTAGTACTTGGATGGGAGACCGCCTGGGAATACCAGGTGCTGTAAGCTTTTTCAACCACCACATGTGCAAAGTGCATCAGGGCAAATGGATCGTTTCCTCATTTAAAAAAAATCATTTAAATTATTCCTTAAGAGATATGTGAATATTTTCAACGGATCCTTGTTCAGGGCGATGCCGACTACTACTGTGTAAAATTTCGAGTCATTCAGACATACTTTTTGGGCAAAAAGTGAGTTTTTTCGCAACAAAGTCAGCTCACTGTCAAAGTGCATCAGCATAAATAGAGTGTTTGTTGACTACTATTCCGCTTACGGCCATACCACCCTGAACACGCCCGATCTCGTCTGATCTCGGAAGCTAAGCAGGGTCGGGCCTGGTTAGTACTTGGATGTTAGTACATGTGAATATATATGTGAATATTTTTTTACGGCCATACCACCCTGAACACGCCCGATCTCGTCTGATCTCGGAAGCTAAGCAGGGTCGGGCCTGGTTAGTACTTGGATGGGAGACCGCCTGGGAATACCAGGTGCTGTAAGCTTTTACTACTGTGTAAAATTTCGAGTCATTCAGACATACTTTTTGGGCAAAAAGTGAGTTTTTTCGCAACAAAGTCAGCTCACTGTCAAAGTGCATCAGCATAAATAGAGTGTTTGTTGACTACTATTCCGCTTACGGCCATACCACCCTGAACACGCCCGATCTCGTCTGATCTCGGAAGCTAAGCAGGGTCGGGCCTGGTTAGTACTTGGATGGGAGACCGCCTGGGAATACCAGGTGCTGTAAGCTTTTTCAACCACCACATGTGCAAAGTGCATCAGGGCAAATGGATCGTTTCCTCATTTAAAAAAAATCATTTAAATTATTCCTTAAGAGATATGTGAATATTTTCAACGGATCCTTGTTCAGGGCGATGCCGACTACTACTGTGTAAAATTTCGAGTCATTCAGACATACTTTTTGGGCAAAAAGTGAGTTTTTTCGCAACAAAGTCAGCTCACTGTCAAAGTGCATCAGCATAAATAGAGTGTTTGTTGACTACTATTCCGCTTACGGCCATACCACCCTGAACACGCCCGATCTCGTCTGATCTCGGAAGCTAAGCAGGGTCGGGCCTGGTTAGTACTTGGATGGGAGACCGCCTGGGAATACCAGGTGCTGTAAGCTTTTTCAACCACCACATGTGCAAAGTGCATCAGGGCAAATGGATCGTTTCCTCATTTAAAAAAAATCATTTAAATTATTCCTTAAGAGATATGTGAATATTTTCAACGGATCCTTGTTCAGGGCGATGCCGACTACTACTGTGTAAAATTTCGAGTCATTCAGACATACTTTTTGGGCAAAAAGTGAGTTTTTTCGCAACAAAGTCAGCTCACTGTCAAAGTGCATCAGCATAAATAGAGTGTTTGTTGACTACTATTCCGCTTACGGCCATACCACCCTGAACACGCCCGATCTCGTCTGATCTCGGAAGCTAAGCAGGGTCGGGCCTGGTTAGTACTTGGATGTTAGTACATGTGAATATATATGTGAATATTTTTTTACGGCCATACCACCCTGAACACGCCCGATCTCGTCTGATCTCGGAAGCTAAGCAGGGTCGGGCCTGGTTAGTACTTGGATGGGAGACCGCCTGGGAATACCAGGTGCTGTAAGCTTTTACTACTGTGTAAAATTTCGAGTCATTCAGACATACTTTTTGGGCAAAAAGTGAGTTTTTTCGCAACAAAGTCAGCTCACTGTCAAAGTGCATCAGCATAAATAGAGTGTTTGTTGACTACTATTCCGCTTACGGCCATACCACCCTGAACACGCCCGATCTCGTCTGATCTCGGAAGCTAAGCAGGGTCGGGCCTGGTTAGTACTTGGATGGGAGACCGCCTGGGAATACCAGGTGCTGTAAGCTTTTTCAACCACCACATGTGCAAAGTGCATCAGGGCAAATGGATCGTTTCCTCATTTAAAAAAAATCATTTAAATTATTCCTTAAGAGATATGTGAATATTTTCAATGGATCCTTGTTCAGGGCGATGCCGACTACTACTGTGTAAAATTTCGAGTCATTCAGACATACTTTTTGGGCAAAAAGTGAGTTTTTTCGCAACAAAGTCAGCTCACTGTCAAAGTGCATCAGCATAAATAGAGTGTTTGTTGACTACTATTCCGCTTACGGCCATACCACCCTGAACACGCCCGATCTCGTCTGATCTCGGAAGCTAAGCAGGGTCGGGCCTGGTTAGTACTTGGATGGGAGACCGCCTGGGAATACCAGGTGCTGTAAGCTTTTTCAACCACCACATGTGCAAAGTGCATCAGGGCAAATGGATCGTTTCCTCATTTAAAAAAAATCATTTAAATTATTCCTTAAGAGATATGTGAATATTTTCAACGGATCCTTGTTCAGGGCGATGCCGACTACTACTGTGTAAAATTTCGAGTCATTCAGACATACTTTTTGGGCAAAAAGTGAGTTTTTTCGCAACAAAGTCAGCTCACTGTCAAAGTGCATCAGCATAAATAGAGTGTTTGTTGACTACTATTCCGCTTACGGCCATACCACCCTGAACACGCCCGATCTCGTCTGATCTCGGAAGCTAAGCAGGGTCGGGCCTGGTTAGTACTTGGATGGGAGACCGCCTGGGAATACCAGGTGCTGTAAGCTTTTTCAACCACCACATGTGCAAAGTGCATCAGGGCAAATGGATCGTTTCCTCATTTAAAAAAAATCATTTAAATTATTCCTTAAGAGATATGTGAATATTTTCAACGGATCCTTGTTCAGGGCGATGCCGACTACTACTGTGTAAAATTTCGAGTCATTCAGACATACTTTTTGGGCAAAAAGTGAGTTTTTTCGCAACAAAGTCAGCTCACTGTCAAAGTGCATCAGCATAAATAGAGTGTTTGTTGACTACTATTCCGCTTACGGCCATACCACCCTGAACACGCCCGATCTCGTCTGATCTCGGAAGCTAAGCAGGGTCGGGCCTGGTTAGTACTTGGATGGGAGACCGCCTGGGAATACCAGGTGCTGTAAGCTTTTTCAACCACCACATGTGCAAAGTGCATCAGGGCAAATGGATCGTTTCCTCATTTAAAAAAAATCATTTAAATTATTCCTTAAGAGATATGTGAATATTTTCAACGGATCCTTGTTCAGGGCGATGCCGACTACTACTGTGTAAAATTTCGAGTCATTCAGACATACTTTTTGGGCAAAAAGTGAGTTTTTTCGCAACAAAGTCAGCTCACTGTCAAAGTGCATCAGCATAAATAGAGTGTTTGTTGACTACTATTCCGCTTACGGCCATACCACCCTGAACACGCCCGATCTCGTCTGATCTCGGAAGCTAAGCAGGGTCGGGCCTGGTTAGTACTTGGATGGGAGACCGCCTGGGAATACCAGGTGCTGTAAGCTTTTTCAACCACCACATGTGCAAAGTGCATCAGGGCAAATGGATCGTTTCCTCATTTAAAAAAAATCATTTAAATTATTCCTTAAGAGATATGTGAATATTTTCAATGGATCCTTGTTCAGGGCGATGCCGACTACTACTGTGTAAAATTTCGAGTCATTCAGACATACTTTTTGGGCAAAAAGTGAGTTTTTTCGCAACAAAGTCAGCTCACTGTCAAAGTGCATCAGCATAAATAGAGTGTTTGTTGACTACTATTCCGCTTACGGCCATACCACCCTGAACACGCCCGATCTCGTCTGATCTCGGAAGCTAAGCAGGGTCGGGCCTGGTTAGTACTTGGATGGGAGACCGCCTGGGAATACCAGGTGCTGTAAGCTTTTTCAACCACCACATGTGCAAAGTGCATCAGGGCAAATGGATCGTTTCCTCATTTAAAAAAAATCATTTAAATTATTCCTTAAGAGATATGTGAATATTTTCAACGGATCCTTGTTCAGGGCGATGCCGACTACTACTGTGTAAAATTTCGAGTCATTCAGACATACTTTTTGGGCAAAAAGTGAGTTTTTTCGCAACAAAGTCAGCTCACTGTCAAAGTGCATCAGCATAAATAGAGTGTTTGTTGACTACTATTCCGCTTACGGCCATACCACCCTGAACACGCCCGATCTCGTCTGATCTCGGAAGCTAAGCAGGGTCGGGCCTGGTTAGTACTTGGATGGGAGACCGCCTGGGAATACCAGGTGCTGTAAGCTTTTTCAACCACCACATGTGCAAAGTGCATCAGGGCAAATGGATCGTTTCCTCATTTAAAAAAAATCATTTAAATTATTCCTTAAGAGATATGTGAATATTTTCAACGGATCCTTGTTCAGGGCGATGCCGACTACTACTGTGTAAAATTTCGAGTCATTCAGACATACTTTTTGGGCAAAAAGTGAGTTTTTTCGCAACAAAGTCAGCTCACTGTCAAAGTGCATCAGCATAAATAGAGTGTTTGTTGACTACTATTCCGCTTACGGCCATACCACCCTGAACACGCCCGATCTCGTCTGATCTCGGAAGCTAAGCAGGGTCGGGCCTGGTTAGTACTTGGATGGGAGACCGCCTGGGAATACCAGGTGCTGTAAGCTTTTTCAACCACCACATGTGCAAAGTGCATCAGGGCAAATGGATCGTTTCCTCATTTAAAAAAAATCATTTAAATTATTCCTTAAGAGATATGTGAATATTTTCAACGGATCCTTGTTCAGGGCGATGCCGACTACTACTGTGTAAAATTTCGAGTCATTCAGACATACTTTTTGGGCAAAAAGTGAGTTTTTTCGCAACAAAGTCAGCTCACTGTCAAAGTGCATCAGCATAAATAGAGTGTTTGTTGACTACTATTCCGCTTACGGCCATACCACCCTGAACACGCCCGATCTCGTCTGATCTCGGAAGCTAAGCAGGGTCGGGCCTGGTTAGTACTTGGATGGGAGACCGCCTGGGAATACCAGGTGCTGTAAGCTTTTTCAACCACCACATGTGCAAAGTGCATCAGGGCAAATGGATCGTTTCCTCATTTAAAAAAAATCATTTAAATTATTCCTTAAGAGATATGTGAATATTTTCAACGGATCCTTGTTCAGGGCGATGCCGACTACTACTGTGTAAAATTTCGAGTCATTCAGACATACTTTTTGGGCAAAAAGTGAGTTTTTTCGCAACAAAGTCAGCTCACTGTCAAAGTGCATCAGCATAAATAGAGTGTTTGTTGACTACTATTCCGCTTAAGGCCATACCACCCTGAACACGCCCGATCTCGTCTGATCTCGGAAGCTAAGCAGGGTCGGGCCTGGTTAGTACTTGGATGGGAGACCGCCTGGGAATACCAGGTGCTGTAAGCTTTTTCAACCACCACATGTGCAAAGTGCATCAGGGCAAATGGATCGTTTCCTCATTTAAAAAAAATCATTTAAATTATTCCTTAAGAGATATGTGAATATTTTCAACGGATCCTTGTTCAGGGCGATGCCGACTACTACTGTGTAAAATTTCGAGTCATTCAGACATACTTTTTGGGCAAAAAGTGAGTTTTTTCGCAACAAAGTCAGCTCACTGTCAAAGTGCATCAGCATAAATAGAGTGTTTGTTGACTACTATTCCGCTTACGGCCATACCACCCTGAACACGCCCGATCTCGTCTGATCTCGGAAGCTAAGCAGGGTCGGGCCTGGTTAGTACTTGGATGTTAGTACATGTGAATATATATGTGAATATTTTTTTACGGCCATACCACCCTGAACACGCCCGATCTCGTCTGATCTCGGAAGCTAAGCAGGGTCGGGCCTGGTTAGTACTTGGATGGGAGACCGCCTGGGAATACCAGGTGCTGTAAGCTTTTACTACTGTGTAAAATTTCGAGTCATTCAGACATACTTTTTGGGCAAAAAGTGAGTTTTTTCGCAACAAAGTCAGCTCACTGTCAAAGTGCATCAGCATAAATAGAGTGTTTGTTGACTACTATTCCGCTTACGGCCATACCACCCTGAACACGCCCGATCTCGTCTGATCTCGGAAGCTAAGCAGGGTCGGGCCTGGTTAGTACTTGGATGGGAGACCGCCTGGGAATACCAGGTGCTGTAAGCTTTTTCAACCACCACATGTGCAAAGTGCATCAGGGCAAATGGATCGTTTCCTCATTTAAAAAAAATCATTTAAATTATTCCTTAAGAGATATGTGAATATTTTCAATGGATCCTTGTTCAGGGCGATGCCGACTACTACTGTGTAAAATTTCGAGTCATTCAGACATACTTTTTGGGCAAAAAGTGAGTTTTTTCGCAACAAAGTCAGCTCACTGTCAAAGTGCATCAGCATAAATAGAGTGTTTGTTGACTACTATTCCGCTTACGGCCATACCACCCTGAACACGCCCGATCTCGTCTGATCTCGGAAGCTAAGCAGGGTCGGGCCTGGTTAGTACTTGGATGGGAGACCGCCTGGGAATACCAGGTGCTGTAAGCTTTTTCAACCACCACATGTGCAAAGTGCATCAGGGCAAATGGATCGTTTCCTCATTTAAAAAAAATCATTTAAATTATTCCTTAAGAGATATGTGAATATTTTCAACGGATCCTTGTTCAGGGCGATGCCGACTACTACTGTGTAAAATTTCGAGTCATTCAGACATACTTTTTGGGCAAAAAGTGAGTTTTTTCGCAACAAAGTCAGCTCACTGTCAAAGTGCATCAGCATAAATAGAGTGTTTGTTGACTACTATTCCGCTTACGGCCATACCACCCTGAACACGCCCGATCTCGTCTGATCTCGGAAGCTAAGCAGGGTCGGGCCTGGTTAGTACTTGGATGGGAGACCGCCTGGGAATACCAGGTGCTGTAAGCTTTTTCAACCACCACATGTGCAAAGTGCATCAGGGCAAATGGATCGTTTCCTCATTTAAAAAAAATCATTTAAATTATTCCTTAAGAGATATGTGAATATTTTCAACGGATCCTTGTTCAGGGCGATGCCGACTACTACTGTGTAAAATTTCGAGTCATTCAGACATACTTTTTGGGCAAAAAGTGAGTTTTTTCGCAACAAAGTCAGCTCACTGTCAAAGTGCATCAGCATAAATAGAGTGTTTGTTGACTACTATTCCGCTTAAGGCCATACCACCCTGAACACGCCCGATCTCGTCTGATCTCGGAAGCTAAGCAGGGTCGGGCCTGGTTAGTACTTGGATGGGAGACCGCCTGGGAATACCAGGTGCTGTAAGCTTTTTCAACCACCACATGTGCAAAGTGCATCAGGGCAAATGGATCGTTTCCTCATTTAAAAAAAATCATTTAAATTATTCCTTAAGAGATATGTGAATATTTTCAACGGATCCTTGTTCAGGGCGATGCCGACTACTACTGTGTAAAATTTCGAGTCATTCAGACATACTTTTTGGGCAAAAAGTGAGTTTTTTCGCAACAAAGTCAGCTCACTGTCAAAGTGCATCAGCATAAATAGAGTGTTTGTTGACTACTATTCCGCTTACGGCCATACCACCCTGAACACGCCCGATCTCGTCTGATCTCGGAAGCTAAGCAGGGTCGGGCCTGGTTAGTACTTGGATGTTAGTACATGTGAATATATATGTGAATATTTTTTTACGGCCATACCACCCTGAACACGCCCGATCTCGTCTGATCTCGGAAGCTAAGCAGGGTCGGGCCTGGTTAGTACTTGGATGGGAGACCGCCTGGGAATACCAGGTGCTGTAAGCTTTTACTACTGTGTAAAATTTCGAGTCATTCAGACATACTTTTTGGGCAAAAAGTGAGTTTTTTCGCAACAAAGTCAGCTCACTGTCAAAGTGCATCAGCATAAATAGAGTGTTTGTTGACTACTATTCCGCTTACGGCCATACCACCCTGAACACGCCCGATCTCGTCTGATCTCGGAAGCTAAGCAGGGTCGGGCCTGGTTAGTACTTGGATGGGAGACCGCCTGGGAATACCAGGTGCTGTAAGCTTTTTCAACCACCACATGTGCAAAGTGCATCAGGGCAAATGGATCGTTTCCTCATTTAAAAAAAATCATTTAAATTATTCCTTAAGAGATATGTGAATATTTTCAACGGATCCTTGTTCAGGGCGATGCCGACTACTACTGTGTAAAATTTCGAGTCATTCAGACATACTTTTTGGGCAAAAAGTGAGTTTTTTCGCAACAAAGTCAGCTCACTGTCAAAGTGCATCAGCATAAATAGAGTGTTTGTTGACTACTATTCCGCTTAAGGCCATACCACCCTGAACACGCCCGATCTCGTCTGATCTCGGAAGCTAAGCAGGGTCGGGCCTGGTTAGTACTTGGATGGGAGACCGCCTGGGAATACCAGGTGCTGTAAGCTTTTTCAACCACCACATGTGCAAAGTGCATCAGGGCAAATGGATCGTTTCCTCATTTAAAAAAAATCATTTAAATTATTCCTTAAGAGATATGTGAATATTTTCAACGGATCCTTGTTCAGGGCGATGCCGACTACTACTGTGTAAAATTTCGAGTCATTCAGACATACTTTTTGGGCAAAAAGTGAGTTTTTTCGCAACAAAGTCAGCTCACTGTCAAAGTGCATCAGCATAAATAGAGTGTTTGTTGACTACTATTCCGCTTAAGGCCATACCACCCTGAACACGCCCGATCTCGTCTGATCTCGGAAGCTAAGCAGGGTCGGGCCTGGTTAGTACTTGGATGGGAGACCGCCTGGGAATACCAGGTGCTGTAAGCTTTTTCAACCACCACATGTGCAAAGTGCATCAGGGCAAATGGATCGTTTCCTCATTTAAAAAAAATCATTTAAATTATTCCTTAAGAGATATGTGAATATTTTCAACGGATCCTTGTTCAGGGCGATGCCGACTACTACTGTGTAAAATTTCGAGTCATTCAGACATACTTTTTGGGCAAAAAGTGAGTTTTTTCGCAACAAAGTCAGCTCACTGTCAAAGTGCATCAGCATAAATAGAGTGTTTGTTGACTACTATTCCGCTTACGGCCATACCACCCTGAACACGCCCGATCTCGTCTGATCTCGGAAGCTAAGCAGGGTCGGGCCTGGTTAGTACTTGGATGTTAGTACATGTGAATATATATGTGAATATTTTTTTACGGCCATACCACCCTGAACACGCCCGATCTCGTCTGATCTCGGAAGCTAAGCAGGGTCGGGCCTGGTTAGTACTTGGATGGGAGACCGCCTGGGAATACCAGGTGCTGTAAGCTTTTACTACTGTGTAAAATTTCGAGTCATTCAGACATACTTTTTGGGCAAAAAGTGAGTTTTTTCGCAACAAAGTCAGCTCACTGTCAAAGTGCATCAGCATAAATAGAGTGTTTGTTGACTACTATTCCGCTTACGGCCATACCACCCTGAACACGCCCGATCTCGTCTGATCTCGGAAGCTAAGCAGGGTCGGGCCTGGTTAGTACTTGGATGGGAGACCGCCTGGGAATACCAGGTGCTGTAAGCTTTTTCAACCACCACATGTGCAAAGTGCATCAGGGCAAATGGATCGTTTCCTCATTTAAAAAAAATCATTTAAATTATTCCTTAAGAGATATGTGAATATTTTCAACGGATCCTTGTTCAGGGCGATGCCGACTACTACTGTGTAAAATTTCGAGTCATTCAGACATACTTTTTGGGCAAAAAGTGAGTTTTTTCGCAACAAAGTCAGCTCACTGTCAAAGTGCATCAGCATAAATAGAGTGTTTGTTGACTACTATTCCGCTTACGGCCATACCACCCTGAACACGCCCGATCTCGTCTGATCTCGGAAGCTAAGCAGGGTCGGGCCTGGTTAGTACTTGGATGGGAGACCGCCTGGGAATACCAGGTGCTGTAAGCTTTTTCAACCACCACATGTGCAAAGTGCATCAGGGCAAATGGATCGTTTCCTCATTTAAAAAAAATCATTTAAATTATTCCTTAAGAGATATGTGAATATTTTCAACGGATCCTTGTTCAGGGCGATGCCGACTACTACTGTGTAAAATTTCGAGTCATTCAGACATACTTTTTGGGCAAAAAGTGAGTTTTTTCGCAACAAAGTCAGCTCACTGTCAAAGTGCATCAGCATAAATAGAGTGTTTGTTGACTACTATTCCGCTTACGGCCATACCACCCTGAACACGCCCGATCTCGTCTGATCTCGGAAGCTAAGCAGGGTCGGGCCTGGTTAGTACTTGGATGTTAGTACATGTGAATATATATGTGAATATTTTTTTACGGCCATACCACCCTGAACACGCCCGATCTCGTCTGATCTCGGAAGCTAAGCAGGGTCGGGCCTGGTTAGTACTTGGATGGGAGACCGCCTGGGAATACCAGGTGCTGTAAGCTTTTACTACTGTGTAAAATTTCGAGTCATTCAGACATACTTTTTGGGCAAAAAGTGAGTTTTTTCGCAACAAAGTCAGCTCACTGTCAAAGTGCATCAGCATAAATAGAGTGTTTGTTGACTACTATTCCGCTTACGGCCATACCACCCTGAACACGCCCGATCTCGTCTGATCTCGGAAGCTAAGCAGGGTCGGGCCTGGTTAGTACTTGGATGGGAGACCGCCTGGGAATACCAGGTGCTGTAAGCTTTTTCAACCACCACATGTGCAAAGTGCATCAGGGCAAATGGATCGTTTCCTCATTTAAAAAAAATCATTTAAATTATTCCTTAAGAGATATGTGAATATTTTCAACGGATCCTTGTTCAGGGCGATGCCGACTACTACTGTGTAAAATTTCGAGTCATTCAGACATACTTTTTGGGCAAAAAGTGAGTTTTTTCGCAACAAAGTCAGCTCACTGTCAAAGTGCATCAGCATAAATAGAGTGTTTGTTGACTACTATTCCGCTTACGGCCATACCACCCTGAACACGCCCGATCTCGTCTGATCTCGGAAGCTAAGCAGGGTCGGGCCTGGTTAGTACTTGGATGGGAGACCGCCTGGGAATACCAGGTGCTGTAAGCTTTTTCAACCACCACATGTGCAAAGTGCATCAGGGCAAATGGATCGTTTCCTCATTTAAAAAAAATCATTTAAATTATTCCTTAAGAGATATGTGAATATTTTCAACGGATCCTTGTTCAGGGCGATGCCGACTACTACTGTGTAAAATTTCGAGTCATTCAGACATACTTTTTGGGCAAAAAGTGAGTTTTTTCGCAACAAAGTCAGCTCACTGTCAAAGTGCATCAGCATAAATAGAGTGTTTGTTGACTACTATTCCGCTTACGGCCATACCACCCTGAACACGCCCGATCTCGTCTGATCTCGGAAGCTAAGCAGGGTCGGGCCTGGTTAGTACTTGGATGGGAGACCGCCTGGGAATACCAGGTGCTGTAAGCTTTTTCAACCACCACATGTGCAAAGTGCATCAGGGCAAATGGATCGTTTCCTCATTTAAAAAAAATCATTTAAATTATTCCTTAAGAGATATGTGAATATTTTCAACGGATCCTTGTTCAGGGCGATGCCGACTACTACTGTGTAAAATTTCGAGTCATTCAGACATACTTTTTGGGCAAAAAGTGAGTTTTTTCGCAACAAAGTCAGCTCACTGTCAAAGTGCATCAGCATAAATAGAGTGTTTGTTGACTACTATTCCGCTTACGGCCATACCACCCTGAACACGCCCGATCTCGTCTGATCTCGGAAGCTAAGCAGGGTCGGGCCTGGTTAGTACTTGGATGGGAGACCGCCTGGGAATACCAGGTGCTGTAAGCTTTTTCAACCACCACATGTGCAAAGTGCATCAGGGCAAATGGATCGTTTCCTCATTTAAAAAAAATCATTTAAATTATTCCTTAAGAGATATGTGAATATTTTCAACGGATCCTTGTTCAGGGCGATGCCGACTACTACTGTGTAAAATTTCGAGTCATTCAGACATACTTTTTGGGCAAAAAGTGAGTTTTTTCGCAACAAAGTCAGCTCACTGTCAAAGTGCATCAGCATAAATAGAGTGTTTGTTGACTACTATTCCGCTTACGGCCATACCACCCTGAACACGCCCGATCTCGTCTGATCTCGGAAGCTAAGCAGGGTCGGGCCTGGTTAGTACTTGGATGGGAGACCGCCTGGGAATACCAGGTGCTGTAAGCTTTTTCAACCACCACATGTGCAAAGTGCATCAGGGCAAATGGATCGTTTCCTCATTTAAAAAAAATCATTTAAATTATTCCTTAAGAGATATGTGAATATTTTCAACGGATCCTTGTTCAGGGCGATGCCGACTACTACTGTGTAAAATTTCGAGTCATTCAGACATACTTTTTGGGCAAAAAGTGAGTTTTTTCGCAACAAAGTCAGCTCACTGTCAAAGTGCATCAGCATAAATAGAGTGTTTGTTGACTACTATTCCGCTTACGGCCATACCACCCTGAACACGCCCGATCTCGTCTGATCTCGGAAGCTAAGCAGGGTCGGGCCTGGTTAGTACTTGGATGGGAGACCGCCTGGGAATACCAGGTGCTGTAAGCTTTTTCAACCACCACATGTGCAAAGTGCATCAGGGCAAATGGATCGTTTCCTCATTTAAAAAAAATCATTTAAATTATTCCTTAAGAGATATGTGAATATTTTCAACGGATCCTTGTTCAGGGCGATGCCGACTACTACTGTGTAAAATTTCGAGTCATTCAGACATACTTTTTGGGCAAAAAGTGAGTTTTTTCGCAACAAAGTCAGCTCACTGTCAAAGTGCATCAGCATAAATAGAGTGTTTGTTGACTACTATTCCGCTTACGGCCATACCACCCTGAACACGCCCGATCTCGTCTGATCTCGGAAGCTAAGCAGGGTCGGGCCTGGTTAGTACTTGGATGGGAGACCGCCTGGGAATACCAGGTGCTGTAAGCTTTTTCAACCACCACATGTGCAAAGTGCATCAGGGCAAATGGATCGTTTCCTCATTTAAAAAAAATCATTTAAATCATTCCTTAAGAGATATGTGAATATTTTCAACGGATCCTTGTTCAGGGCGATGCCGACTACTACTGTGTAAAATTTCAAGTCATTCAGACATACTTTTTGGGCAAAAAGTGACTTTTTTCGCAACAAAGTCAGCTCACTGTCAAAGTGCATCAGCATAAATAGAGTGTTTGTTGACTACTATTCAGCTTACGGCCATACCACCCTGAACACGCCCGATCTCGTCTGATCTCGGAAGCTAAGCAGGGTCGGGCCTGGTTAGTACTTGGATGGGAGACCGCCTGGGAATACCAGGTGCTGTAAGCTTTTTCAACCACCACATGTGCAAAGTGCATCAGGGCAAATGGATCGTTTCCTCATTTAAAAAAAATCATTTAAATTATTCCTTAAGAGATATGTGAATATTTTCAACGGATCCTTGTTCAGGGCGATGCCGACTACTACTGTGTAAAATTTCGAGTCATTCAGACATACTTTTTGGGCAAAAAGTGAGTTTTTTCGCAACAAAGTCAGCTCACTGTCAAAGTGCATCAGCATAAATAGAGTGTTTGTTGACTACTATTCCGCTTACGGCCATACCACCCTGAACACGCCCGATCTCGTCTGATCTCGGAAGCTAAGCAGGGTCGGGCCTGGTTAGTACTTGGATGGGAGACCGCCTGGGAATACCAGGTGCTGTAAGCTTTTTCAACCACCACATGTGCAAAGTGCATCAGGGCAAATGGATCGTTTCCTCATTTAAAAAAAATCATTTAAATTATTCCTTAAGAGATATGTGAATATTTTCAACGGATCCTTGTTCAGGGCGATGCCGACTACTACTGTGTAAAATTTCGAGTCATTCAGACATACTTTTTGGGCAAAAAGTGAGTTTTTTCGCAACAAAGTCAGCTCACTGTCAAAGTGCATCAGCATAAATAGAGTGTTTGTTGACTACTATTCCGCTTACGGCCATACCACCCTGAACACGCCCGATCTCGTCTGATCTCGGAAGCTAAGCAGGGTCGGGCCTGGTTAGTACTTGGATGGGAGACCGCCTGGGAATACCAGGTGCTGTAAGCTTTTTCAACCACCACATGTGCAAAGTGCATCAGGGCAAATGGATCGTTTCCTCATTTAAAAAAAATCATTTAAATTATTCCTTAAGAGATATGTGAATATTTTCAACGGATCCTTGTTCAGGGCGATGCCGACTACTACTGTGTAAAATTTCGAGTCATTCAGACATACTTTTTGGGCAAAAAGTGAGTTTTTTCGCAACAAAGTCAGCTCACTGTCAAAGTGCATCAGCATAAATAGAGTGTTTGTTGACTACTATTCCGCTTACGGCCATACCACCCTGAACACGCCCGATCTCGTCTGATCTCGGAAGCTAAGCAGGGTCGGGCCTGGTTAGTACTTGGATGGGAGACCGCCTGGGAATACCAGGTGCTGTAAGCTTTTTCAACCACCACATGTGCAAAGTGCATCAGGGCAAATGGATCGTTTCCTCATTTAAAAAAAATCATTTAAATTATTCCTTAAGAGATATGTGAATATTTTCAACGGATCCTTGTTCAGGGCGATGCCGACTACTACTGTGTAAAATTTCGAGTCATTCAGACATACTTTTTGGGCAAAAAGTGAGTTTTTTCGCAACAAAGTCAGCTCACTGTCAAAGTGCATCAGCATAAATAGAGTGTTTGTTGACTACTATTCCGCTTACGGCCATACCACCCTGAACACGCCCGATCTCGTCTGATCTCGGAAGCTAAGCAGGGTCGGGCCTGGTTAGTACTTGGATGGGAGACCGCCTGGGAATACCAGGTGCTGTAAGCTTTTTCAACCACCACATGTGCAAAGTGCATCAGGGCAAATGGATCGTTTCCTCATTTAAAAAAAATCATTTAAATTATTCCTTAAGAGATATGTGAATATTTTCAACGGATCCTTGTTCAGGGCGATGCCGACTACTACTGTGTAAAATTTCGAGTCATTCAGACATACTTTTTGGGCAAAAAGTGAGTTTTTTCGCAACAAAGTCAGCTCACTGTCAAAGTGCATCAGCATAAATAGAGTGTTTGTTGACTACTATTCCGCTTACGGCCATACCACCCTGAACACGCCCGATCTCGTCTGATCTCGGAAGCTAAGCAGGGTCGGGCCTGGTTAGTACTTGGATGGGAGACCGCCTGGGAATACCAGGTGCTGTAAGCTTTTTCAACCACCACATGTGCAAAGTGCATCAGGGCAAATGGATCGTTTCCTCATTTAAAAAAAATCATTTAAATTATTCCTTAAGAGATATGTGAATATTTTCAACGGATCCTTGTTCAGGGCGATGCCGACTACTACTGTGTAAAATTTCGAGTCATTCAGACATACTTTTTGGGCAAAAAGTGAGTTTTTTCGCAACAAAGTCAGCTCACTGTCAAAGTGCATCAGCATAAATAGAGTGTTTGTTGACTACTATTCCGCTTACGGCCATACCACCCTGAACACGCCCGATCTCGTCTGATCTCGGAAGCTAAGCAGGGTCGGGCCTGGTTAGTACTTGGATGGGAGACCGCCTGGGAATACCAGGTGCTGTAAGCTTTTTCAACCACCACATGTGCAAAGTGCATCAGGGCAAATGGATCGTTTCCTCATTTAAAAAAAATCATTTAAATTATTCCTTAAGAGATATGTGAATATTTTCAACGGATCCTTGTTCAGGGCGATGCCGACTACTACTGTGTAAAATTTCGAGTCATTCAGACATACTTTTTGGGCAAAAAGTGAGTTTTTTCGCAACAAAGTCAGCTCACTGTCAAAGTGCATCAGCATAAATAGAGTGTTTGTTGACTACTATTCCGCTTACGGCCATACCACCCTGAACACGCCCGATCTCGTCTGATCTCGGAAGCTAAGCAGGGTCGGGCCTGGTTAGTACTTGGATGGGAGACCGCCTGGGAATACCAGGTGCTGTAAGCTTTTTCAACCACCACATGTGCAAAGTGCATCAGGGC
Source organism: Microchirus variegatus (assembly GCF_963457635.1). Taxonomy (NCBI): domain Eukaryota; kingdom Metazoa; phylum Chordata; class Actinopteri; order Pleuronectiformes; family Soleidae; genus Microchirus; species Microchirus variegatus. Next base: position 52,889 of record NW_028154673.1, on the reverse strand, counting down.
AAATGGATCGTTTCCTCATTTAAAAAAAATCATTTAAATTATTCCTTAAGAGATATGTGAATATTTTCAACGGATCCTTGTTCAGGGCGATGCCGACTACTACTGTGTAAAATTTCGAGTCATTCAGACATACTTTTTGGGCAAAAAGTGAGTTTTTTCGCAACAAAGTCAGCTCACTGTCAAAGTGCATCAGCATAAATAGAGTGTTTGTTGACTACTATTCCGCTTACGGCCATACCACCCTGAACACGCCCGATCTCGTCTGATCTCGGAAGCTAAGCAGGGTCGGGCCTGGTTAGTACTTGGATGGGAGACCGCCTGGGAATACCAGGTGCTGTAAGCTTTTTCAACCACCACATGTGCAAAGTGCATCAGGGCAAATGGATCGTTTCCTCATTTAAAAAAAATCATTTAAATTATTCCTTAAGAGATATGTGAATATTTTCAACGGATCCTTGTTCAGGGCGATGCCGACTACTACTGTGTAAAATTTCGAGTCATTCAGACATACTTTTTGGGCAAAAAGTGAGTTTTTTCGCAACAAAGTCAGCTCACTGTCAAAGTGCATCAGCATAAATAGAGTGTTTGTTGACTACTATTCCGCTTACGGCCATACCACCCTGAACACGCCCGATCTCGTCTGATCTCGGAAGCTAAGCAGGGTCGGGCCTGGTTAGTACTTGGATGGGAGACCGCCTGGGAATACCAGGTGCTGTAAGCTTTTTCAACCACCACATGTGCAAAGTGCATCAGGGCAAATGGATCGTTTCCTCATTTAAAAAAAATCATTTAAATTATTCCTTAAGAGATATGTGAATATTTTCAACGGATCCTTGTTCAGGGCGATGCCGACTACTACTGTGTAAAATTTCGAGTCATTCAGACATACTTTTTGGGCAAAAAGTGAGTTTTTTCGCAACAAAGTCAGCTCACTGTCAAAGTGCATCAGCATAAATAGAGTGTTTGTTGACTACTATTCCGCTTACGGCCATACCACCCTGAACACGCCCGATCTCGTCTGATCTCGGAAGCTAAGCAGGGTCGGGCCTGGTTAGTACTTGGATGGGAGACCGCCTGGGAATACCAGGTGCTGTAAGCTTTTTCAACCACCACATGTGCAAAGTGCATCAGGGCAAATGGATCGTTTCCTCATTTAAAAAAAATCATTTAAATTATTCCTTAAGAGATATGTGAATATTTTCAACGGATCCTTGTTCAGGGCGATGCCGACTACTACTGTGTAAAATTTCGAGTCATTCAGACATACTTTTTGGGCAAAAAGTGAGTTTTTTCGCAACAAAGTCAGCTCACTGTCAAAGTGCATCAGCATAAATAGAGTGTTTGTTGACTACTATTCCGCTTACGGCCATACCACCCTGAACACGCCCGATCTCGTCTGATCTCGGAAGCTAAGCAGGGTCGGGCCTGGTTAGTACTTGGATGGGAGACCGCCTGGGAATACCAGGTGCTGTAAGCTTTTTCAACCACCACATGTGCAAAGTGCATCAGGGCAAATGGATCGTTTCCTCATTTAAAAAAAATCATTTAAATTATTCCTTAAGAGATATGTGAATATTTTCAACGGATCCTTGTTCAGGGCGATGCCGACTACTACTGTGTAAAATTTCGAGTCATTCAGACATACTTTTTGGGCAAAAAGTGAGTTTTTTCGCAACAAAGTCAGCTCACTGTCAAAGTGCATCAGCATAAATAGAGTGTTTGTTGACTACTATTCCGCTTACGGCCATACCACCCTGAACACGCCCGATCTCGTCTGATCTCGGAAGCTAAGCAGGGTCGGGCCTGGTTAGTACTTGGATGGGAGACCGCCTGGGAATACCAGGTGCTGTAAGCTTTTTCAACCACCACATGTGCAAAGTGCATCAGGGCAAATGGATCGTTTCCTCATTTAAAAAAAATCATTTAAATTATTCCTTAAGAGATATGTGAATATTTTCAACGGATCCTTGTTCAGGGCGATGCCGACTACTACTGTGTAAAATTTCGAGTCATTCAGACATACTTTTTGGGCAAAAAGTGAGTTTTTTCGCAACAAAGTCAGCTCACTGTCAAAGTGCATCAGCATAAATAGAGTGTTTGTTGACTACTATTCCGCTTACGGCCATACCACCCTGAACACGCCCGATCTCGTCTGATCTCGGAAGCTAAGCAGGGTCGGGCCTGGTTAGTACTTGGATGGGAGACCGCCTGGGAATACCAGGTGCTGTAAGCTTTTTCAACCACCACATGTGCAAAGTGCATCAGGGCAAATGGATCGTTTCCTCATTTAAAAAAAATCATTTAAATTATTCCTTAAGAGATATGTGAATATTTTCAACGGATCCTTGTTCAGGGCGATGCCGACTACTACTGTGTAAAATTTCGAGTCATTCAGACATACTTTTTGGGCAAAAAGTGAGTTTTTTCGCAACAAAGTCAGCTCACTGTCAAAGTGCATCAGCATAAATAGAGTGTTTGTTGACTACTATTCCGCTTACGGCCATACCACCCTGAACACGCCCGATCTCGTCTGATCTCGGAAGCTAAGCAGGGTCGGGCCTGGTTAGTACTTGGATGGGAGACCGCCTGGGAATACCAGGTGCTGTAAGCTTTTTCAACCACCACATGTGCAAAGTGCATCAGGGCAAATGGATCGTTTCCTCATTTAAAAAAAATCATTTAAATTATTCCTTAAGAGATATGTGAATATTTTCAACGGATCCTTGTTCAGGGCGATGCCGACTACTACTGTGTAAAATTTCGAGTCATTCAGACATACTTTTTGGGCAAAAAGTGAGTTTTTTCGCAACAAAGTCAGCTCACTGTCAAAGTGCATCAGCATAAATAGAGTGTTTGTTGACTACTATTCCGCTTACGGCCATACCACCCTGAACACGCCCGATCTCGTCTGATCTCGGAAGCTAAGCAGGGTCGGGCCTGGTTAGTACTTGGATGGGAGACCGCCTGGGAATACCAGGTGCTGTAAGCTTTTTCAACCACCACATGTGCAAAGTGCATCAGGGCAAATGGATCGTTTCCTCATTTAAAAAAAATCATTTAAATTATTCCTTAAGAGATATGTGAATATTTTCAACGGATCCTTGTTCAGGGCGATGCCGACTACTACTGTGTAAAATTTCGAGTCATTCAGACATACTTTTTGGGCAAAAAGTGAGTTTTTTCGCAACAAAGTCAGCTCACTGTCAAAGTGCATCAGCATAAATAGAGTGTTTGTTGACTACTATTCCGCTTACGGCCATACCACCCTGAACACGCCCGATCTCGTCTGATCTCGGAAGCTAAGCAGGGTCGGGCCTGGTTAGTACTTGGATGGGAGACCGCCTGGGAATACCAGGTGCTGTAAGCTTTTTCAACCACCACATGTGCAAAGTGCATCAGGGCAAATGGATCGTTTCCTCATTTAAAAAAAATCATTTAAATTATTCCTTAAGAGATATGTGAATATTTTCAACGGATCCTTGTTCAGGGCGATGCCGACTACTACTGTGTAAAATTTCGAGTCATTCAGACATACTTTTTGGGCAAAAAGTGAGTTTTTTCGCAACAAAGTCAGCTCACTGTCAAAGTGCATCAGCATAAATAGAGTGTTTGTTGACTACTATTCCGCTTACGGCCATACCACCCTGAACACGCCCGATCTCGTCTGATCTCGGAAGCTAAGCAGGGTCGGGCCTGGTTAGTACTTGGATGGGAGACCGCCTGGGAATACCAGGTGCTGTAAGCTTTTTCAACCACCACATGTGCAAAGTGCATCAGGGCAAATGGATCGTTTCCTCATTTAAAAAAAATCATTTAAATTATTCCTTAAGAGATATGTGAATATTTTCAACGGATCCTTGTTCAGGGCGATGCCGACTACTACTGTGTAAAATTTCGAGTCATTCAGACATACTTTTTGGGCAAAAAGTGAGTTTTTTCGCAACAAAGTCAGCTCACTGTCAAAGTGCATCAGCATAAATAGAGTGTTTGTTGACTACTATTCCGCTTACGGCCATACCACCCTGAACACGCCCGATCTCGTCTGATCTCGGAAGCTAAGCAGGGTCGGGCCTGGTTAGTACTTGGATGGGAGACCGCCTGGGAATACCAGGTGCTGTAAGCTTTTTCAACCACCACATGTGCAAAGTGCATCAGGGCAAATGGATCGTTTCCTCATTTAAAAAAAATCATTTAAATTATTCCTTAAGAGATATGTGAATATTTTCAACGGATCCTTGTTCAGGGCGATGCCGACTACTACTGTGTAAAATTTCGAGTCATTCAGACATACTTTTTGGGCAAAAAGTGAGTTTTTTCGCAACAAAGTCAGCTCACTGTCAAAGTGCATCAGCATAAATAGAGTGTTTGTTGACTACTATTCCGCTTACGGCCATACCACCCTGAACACGCCCGATCTCGTCTGATCTCGGAAGCTAAGCAGGGTCGGGCCTGGTTAGTACTTGGATGGGAGACCGCCTGGGAATACCAGGTGCTGTAAGCTTTTTCAACCACCACATGTGCAAAGTGCATCAGGGCAAATGGATCGTTTCCTCATTTAAAAAAAATCATTTAAATTATTCCTTAAGAGATATGTGAATATTTTCAACGGATCCTTGTTCAGGGCGATGCCGACTACTACTGTGTAAAATTTCGAGTCATTCAGACATACTTTTTGGGCAAAAAGTGAGTTTTTTCGCAACAAAGTCAGCTCACTGTCAAAGTGCATCAGCATAAATAGAGTGTTTGTTGACTACTATTCCGCTTACGGCCATACCACCCTGAACACGCCTGATCTCGTCTGATCTCGGAAGCTAAGCAGGGTCGGGCCTGGTTAGTACTTGGATGGGAGACCGCCTGGGAATACCAGGTGCTGTAAGCTTTTTCAACCACCACATGTGCAAAGTGCATCAGGGCAAATGGATCGTTTCCTCATTTAAAAAAAATCATTTAAATTATTCCTTAAGAGATATGTGAATATTTTCAACGGATCCTTGTTCAGGGCGATGCCGACTACTACTGTGTAAAATTTCGAGTCATTCAGACATACTTTTTGGGCAAAAAGTGAGTTTTTTCGCAACAAAGTCAGCTCACTGTCAAAGTGCATCAGCATAAATAGAGTGTTTGTTGACTACTATTCCGCTTACGGCCATACCACCCTGAACACGCCCGATCTCGTCTGATCTCGGAAGCTAAGCAGGGTCGGGCCTGGTTAGTACTTGGATGGGAGACCGCCTGGGAATACCAGGTGCTGTAAGCTTTTTCAACCACCACATGTGCAAAGTGCATCAGGGCAAATGGATCGTTTCCTCATTTAAAAAAAATCATTTAAATTATTCCTTAAGAGATATGTGAATATTTTCAACGGATCCTTGTTCAGGGCGATGCCGACTACTACTGTGTAAAATTTCGAGTCATTCAGACATACTTTTTGGGCAAAAAGTGAGTTTTTTCGCAACAAAGTCAGCTCACTGTCAAAGTGCATCAGCATAAATAGAGTGTTTGTTGACTACTATTCCGCTTACGGCCATACCACCCTGAACACGCCCGATCTCGTCTGATCTCGGAAGCTAAGCAGGGTCGGGCCTGGTTAGTACTTGGATGGGAGACCGCCTGGGAATACCAGGTGCTGTAAGCTTTTTCAACCACCACATGTGCAAAGTGCATCAGGGCAAATGGATCGTTTCCTCATTTAAAAAAAATCATTTAAATTATTCCTTAAGAGATATGTGAATATTTTCAACGGATCCTTGTTCAGGGCGATGCCGACTACTACTGTGTAAAATTTCGAGTCATTCAGACATACTTTTTGGGCAAAAAGTGAGTTTTTTCGCAACAAAGTCAGCTCACTGTCAAAGTGCATCAGCATAAATAGAGTGTTTGTTGACTACTATTCCGCTTACGGCCATACCACCCTGAACACGCCCGATCTCGTCTGATCTCGGAAGCTAAGCAGGGTCGGGCCTGGTTAGTACTTGGATGGGAGACCGCCTGGGAATACCAGGTGCTGTAAGCTTTTTCAACCACCACATGTGCAAAGTGCATCAGGGCAAATGGATCGTTTCCTCATTTAAAAAAAATCATTTAAATTATTCCTTAAGAGATATGTGAATATTTTCAACGGATCCTTGTTCAGGGCGATGCCGACTACTACTGTGTAAAATTTCGAGTCATTCAGACATACTTTTTGGGCAAAAAGTGAGTTTTTTCGCAACAAAGTCAGCTCACTGTCAAAGTGCATCAGCATAAATAGAGTGTTTGTTGACTACTATTCCGCTTACGGCCATACCACCCTGAACACGCCCGATCTCGTCTGATCTCGGAAGCTAAGCAGGGTCGGGCCTGGTTAGTACTTGGATGGGAGACCGCCTGGGAATACCAGGTGCTGTAAGCTTTTTCAACCACCACATGTGCAAAGTGCATCAGGGCAAATGGATCGTTTCCTCATTTAAAAAAAATCATTTAAATTATTCCTTAAGAGATATGTGAATATTTTCAACGGATCCTTGTTCAGGGCGATGCCGACTACTACTGTGTAAAATTTCGAGTCATTCAGACATACTTTTTGGGCAAAAAGTGAGTTTTTTCGCAACAAAGTCAGCTCACTGTCAAAGTGCATCAGCATAAATAGAGTGTTTGTTGACTACTATTCCGCTTACGGCCATACCACCCTGAACACGCCCGATCTCGTCTGATCTCGGAAGCTAAGCAGGGTCGGGCCTGGTTAGTACTTGGATGGGAGACCGCCTGGGAATACCAGGTGCTGTAAGCTTTTTCAACCACCACATGTGCAAAGTGCATCAGGGCAAATGGATCGTTTCCTCATTTAAAAAAAATCATTTAAATTATTCCTTAAGAGATATGTGAATATTTTCAACGGATCCTTGTTCAGGGCGATGCCGACTACTACTGTGTAAAATTTCGAGTCATTCAGACATACTTTTTGGGCAAAAAGTGAGTTTTTTCGCAACAAAGTCAGCTCACTGTCAAAGTGCATCAGCATAAATAGAGTGTTTGTTGACTACTATTCCGCTTACGGCCATACCACCCTGAACACGCCCGATCTCGTCTGATCTCGGAAGCTAAGCAGGGTCGGGCCTGGTTAGTACTTGGATGGGAGACCGCCTGGGAATACCAGGTGCTGTAAGCTTTTTCAACCACCACATGTGCAAAGTGCATCAGGGCAAATGGATCGTTTCCTCATTTAAAAAAAATCATTTAAATTATTCCTTAAGAGATATGTGAATATTTTCAACGGATCCTTGTTCAGGGCGATGCCGACTACTACTGTGTAAAATTTCGAGTCATTCAGACATACTTTTTGGGCAAAAAGTGAGTTTTTTCGCAACAAAGTCAGCTCACTGTCAAAGTGCATCAGCATAAATAGAGTGTTTGTTGACTACTATTCCGCTTACGGCCATACCACCCTGAACACGCCCGATCTCGTCTGATCTCGGAAGCTAAGCAGGGTCGGGCCTGGTTAGTACTTGGATGGGAGACCGCCTGGGAATACCAGGTGCTGTAAGCTTTTTCAACCACCACATGTGCAAAGTGCATCAGGGCAAATGGATCGTTTCCTCATTTAAAAAAAATCATTTAAATTATTCCTTAAGAGATATGTGAATATTTTCAACGGATCCTTGTTCAGGGCGATGCCGACTACTACTGTGTAAAATTTCGAGTCATTCAGACATACTTTTTGGGCAAAAAGTGAGTTTTTTCGCAACAAAGTCAGCTCACTGTCAAAGTGCATCAGCATAAATAGAGTGTTTGTTGACTACTATTCCGCTTACGGCCATACCACCCTGAACACGCCCGATCTCGTCTGATCTCGGAAGCTAAGCAGGGTCGGGCCTGGTTAGTACTTGGATGGGAGACCGCCTGGGAATACCAGGTGCTGTAAGCTTTTTCAACCACCACATGTGCAAAGTGCATCAGGGCAAATGGATCGTTTCCTCATTTAAAAAAAATCATTTAAATTATTCCTTAAGAGATATGTGAATATTTTCAACGGATCCTTGTTCAGGGCGATGCCGACTACTACTGTGTAAAATTTCGAGTCATTCAGACATACTTTTTGGGCAAAAAGTGAGTTTTTTCGCAACAAAGTCAGCTCACTGTCAAAGTGCATCAGCATAAATAGAGTGTTTGTTGACTACTATTCCGCTTACGGCCATACCACCCTGAACACGCCCGATCTCGTCTGATCTCGGAAGCTAAGCAGGGTCGGGCCTGGTTAGTACTTGGATGGGAGACCGCCTGGGAATACCAGGTGCTGTAAGCTTTTTCAACCACCACATGTGCAAAGTGCATCAGGGCAAATGGATCGTTTCCTCATTTAAAAAAAATCATTTAAATTATTCCTTAAGAGATATGTGAATATTTTCAACGGATCCTTGTTCAGGGCGATGCCGACTACTACTGTGTAAAATTTCGAGTCATTCAGACATACTTTTTGGGCAAAAAGTGAGTTTTTTCGCAACAAAGTCAGCTCACTGTCAAAGTGCATCAGCATAAATAGAGTGTTTGTTGACTACTATTCCGCTTACGGCCATACCACCCTGAACACGCCCGATCTCGTCTGATCTCGGAAGCTAAGCAGGGTCGGGCCTGGTTAGTACTTGGATGGGAGACCGCCTGGGAATACCAGGTGCTGTAAGCTTTTTCAACCACCACATGTGCAAAGTGCATCAGGGCAAATGGATCGTTTCCTCATTTAAAAAAAATCATTTAAATTATTCCTTAAGAGATATGTGAATATTTTCAACGGATCCTTGTTCAGGGCGATGCCGACTACTACTGTGTAAAATTTCGAGTCATTCAGACATACTTTTTGGGCAAAAAGTGAGTTTTTTCGCAACAAAGTCAGCTCACTGTCAAAGTGCATCAGCATAAATAGAGTGTTTGTTGACTACTATTCCGCTTACGGCCATACCACCCTGAACACGCCCGATCTCGTCTGATCTCGGAAGCTAAGCAGGGTCGGGCCTGGTTAGTACTTGGATGGGAGACCGCCTGGGAATACCAGGTGCTGTAAGCTTTTTCAACCACCACATGTGCAAAGTGCATCAGGGCAAATGGATCGTTTCCTCATTTAAAAAAAATCATTTAAATTATTCCTTAAGAGATATGTGAATATTTTCAATGGATCCTTGTTCAGGGCGATGCCGACTACTACTGTGTAAAATTTCGAGTCATTCAGACATACTTTTTGGGCAAAAAGTGAGTTTTTTCGCAACAAAGTCAGCTCACTGTCAAAGTGCATCAGCATAAATAGAGTGTTTGTTGACTACTATTCCGCTTACGGCCATACCACCCTGAACACGCCCGATCTCGTCTGATCTCGGAAGCTAAGCAGGGTCGGGCCTGGTTAGTACTTGGATGGGAGACCGCCTGGGAATACCAGGTGCTGTAAGCTTTTTCAACCACCACATGTGCAAAGTGCATCAGGGCAAATGGATCGTTTCCTCATTTAAAAAAAATCATTTAAATTATTCCTTAAGAGATATGTGAATATTTTCAACGGATCCTTGTTCAGGGCGATGCCGACTACTACTGTGTAAAATTTCGAGTCATTCAGACATACTTTTTGGGCAAAAAGTGAGTTTTTTCGCAACAAAGTCAGCTCACTGTCAAAGTGCATCAGCATAAATAGAGTGTTTGTTGACTACTATTCCGCTTACGGCCATACCACCCTGAACACGCCCGATCTCGTCTGATCTCGGAAGCTAAGCAGGGTCGGGCCTGGTTAGTACTTGGATGGGAGACCGCCTGGGAATACCAGGTGCTGTAAGCTTTTTCAACCACCACATGTGCAAAGTGCATCAGGGCAAATGGATCGTTTCCTCATTTAAAAAAAATCATTTAAATTATTCCTTAAGAGATATGTGAATATTTTCAACGGATCCTTGTTCAGGGCGATGCCGACTACTACTGTGTAAAATTTCGAGTCATTCAGACATACTTTTTGGGCAAAAAGTGAGTTTTTTCGCAACAAAGTCAGCTCACTGTCAAAGTGCATCAGCATAAATAGAGTGTTTGTTGACTACTATTCCGCTTACGGCCATACCACCCTGAACACGCCCGATCTCGTCTGATCTCGGAAGCTAAGCAGGGTCGGGCCTGGTTAGTACTTGGATGGGAGACCGCCTGGGAATACCAGGTGCTGTAAGCTTTTTCAACCACCACATGTGCAAAGTGCATCAGGGCAAATGGATCGTTTCCTCATTTAAAAAAAATCATTTAAATTATTCCTTAAGAGATATGTGAATATTTTCAACGGATCCTTGTTCAGGGCGATGCCGACTACTACTGTGTAAAATTTCGAGTCATTCAGACATACTTTTTGGGCAAAAAGTGAGTTTTTTCGCAACAAAGTCAGCTCACTGTCAAAGTGCATCAGCATAAATAGAGTGTTTGTTGACTACTATTCCGCTTACGGCCATACCACCCTGAACACGCCCGATCTCGTCTGATCTCGGAAGCTAAGCAGGGTCGGGCCTGGTTAGTACTTGGATGTTAGTACATGTGAATATATATGTGAATATTTTTTTACGGCCATACCACCCTGAACACGCCCGATCTCGTCTGATCTCGGAAGCTAAGCAGGGTCGGGCCTGGTTAGTACTTGGATGGGAGACCGCCTGGGAATACCAGGTGCTGTAAGCTTTTACTACTGTGTAAAATTTCGAGTCATTCAGACATACTTTTTGGGCAAAAAGTGAGTTTTTTCGCAACAAAGTCAGCTCACTGTCAAAGTGCATCAGCATAAATAGAGTGTTTGTTGACTACTATTCCGCTTACGGCCATACCACCCTGAACACGCCCGATCTCGTCTGATCTCGGAAGCTAAGCAGGGTCGGGCCTGGTTAGTACTTGGATGGGAGACCGCCTGGGAATACCAGGTGCTGTAAGCTTTTTCAACCACCACATGTGCAAAGTGCATCAGGGCAAATGGATCGTTTCCTCATTTAAAAAAAATCATTTAAATTATTCCTTAAGAGATATGTGAATATTTTCAACGGATCCTTGTTCAGGGCGATGCCGACTACTACTGTGTAAAATTTCGAGTCATTCAGACATACTTTTTGGGCAAAAAGTGAGTTTTTTCGCAACAAAGTCAGCTCACTGTCAAAGTGCATCAGCATAAATAGAGTGTTTGTTGACTACTATTCCGCTTACGGCCATACCACCCTGAACACGCCCGATCTCGTCTGATCTCGGAAGCTAAGCAGGGTCGGGCCTGGTTAGTACTTGGATGGGAGACCGCCTGGGAATACCAGGTGCTGTAAGCTTTTTCAACCACCACATGTGCAAAGTGCATCAGGGCAAATGGATCGTTTCCTCATTTAAAAAAAATCATTTAAATTATTCCTTAAGAGATATGTGAATATTTTCAACGGATCCTTGTTCAGGGCGATGCCGACTACTACTGTGTAAAATTTCGAGTCATTCAGACATACTTTTTGGGCAAAAAGTGAGTTTTTTCGCAACAAAGTCAGCTCACTGTCAAAGTGCATCAGCATAAATAGAGTGTTTGTTGACTACTATTCCGCTTACGGCCATACCACCCTGAACACGCCCGATCTCGTCTGATCTCGGAAGCTAAGCAGGGTCGGGCCTGGTTAGTACTTGGATGTTAGTACATGTGAATATATATGTGAATATTTTTTTACGGCCATACCACCCTGAACACGCCCGATCTCGTCTGATCTCGGAAGCTAAGCAGGGTCGGGCCTGGTTAGTACTTGGATGGGAGACCGCCTGGGAATACCAGGTGCTGTAAGCTTTTACTACTGTGTAAAATTTCGAGTCATTCAGACATACTTTTTGGGCAAAAAGTGAGTTTTTTCGCAACAAAGTCAGCTCACTGTCAAAGTGCATCAGCATAAATAGAGTGTTTGTTGACTACTATTCCGCTTACGGCCATACCACCCTGAACACGCCCGATCTCGTCTGATCTCGGAAGCTAAGCAGGGTCGGGCCTGGTTAGTACTTGGATGGGAGACCGCCTGGGAATACCAGGTGCTGTAAGCTTTTTCAACCACCACATGTGCAAAGTGCATCAGGGCAAATGGATCGTTTCCTCATTTAAAAAAAATCATTTAAATTATTCCTTAAGAGATATGTGAATATTTTCAATGGATCCTTGTTCAGGGCGATGCCGACTACTACTGTGTAAAATTTCGAGTCATTCAGACATACTTTTTGGGCAAAAAGTGAGTTTTTTCGCAACAAAGTCAGCTCACTGTCAAAGTGCATCAGCATAAATAGAGTGTTTGTTGACTACTATTCCGCTTACGGCCATACCACCCTGAACACGCCCGATCTCGTCTGATCTCGGAAGCTAAGCAGGGTCGGGCCTGGTTAGTACTTGGATGTTAGTACATGTGAATATATATGTGAATATTTTTTTACGGCCATACCACCCTGAACACGCCCGATCTCGTCTGATCTCGGAAGCTAAGCAGGGTCGGGCCTGGTTAGTACTTGGATGGGAGACCGCCTGGGAATACCAGGTGCTGTAAGCTTTTACTACTGTGTAAAATTTCGAGTCATTCAGACATACTTTTTGGGCAAAAAGTGAGTTTTTTCGCAACAAAGTCAGCTCACTGTCAAAGTGCATCAGCATAAATAGAGTGTTTGTTGACTACTATTCCGCTTACGGCCATACCACCCTGAACACGCCCGATCTCGTCTGATCTCGGAAGCTAAGCAGGGTCGGGCCTGGTTAGTACTTGGATGGGAGACCGCCTGGGAATACCAGGTGCTGTAAGCTTTTTCAACCACCACATGTGCAAAGTGCATCAGGGCAAATGGATCGTTTCCTCATTTAAAAAAAATCATTTAAATTATTCCTTAAGAGATATGTGAATATTTTCAACGGATCCTTGTTCAGGGCGATGCCGACTACTACTGTGTAAAATTTCGAGTCATTCAGACATACTTTTTGGGCAAAAAGTGAGTTTTTTCGCAACAAAGTCAGCTCACTGTCAAAGTGCATCAGCATAAATAGAGTGTTTGTTGACTACTATTCCGCTTACGGCCATACCACCCTGAACACGCCCGATCTCGTCTGATCTCGGAAGCTAAGCAGGGTCGGGCCTGGTTAGTACTTGGATGTTAGTACATGTGAATATATATGTGAATATTTTTTTACGGCCATACCACCCTGAACACGCCCGATCTCGTCTGATCTCGGAAGCTAAGCAGGGTCGGGCCTGGTTAGTACTTGGATGGGAGACCGCCTGGGAATACCAGGTGCTGTAAGCTTTTACTACTGTGTAAAATTTCGAGTCATTCAGACATACTTTTTGGGCAAAAAGTGAGTTTTTTCGCAACAAAGTCAGCTCACTGTCAAAGTGCATCAGCATAAATAGAGTGTTTGTTGACTACTATTCCGCTTACGGCCATACCACCCTGAACACGCCCGATCTCGTCTGATCTCGGAAGCTAAGCAGGGTCGGGCCTGGTTAGTACTTGGATGGGAGACCGCCTGGGAATACCAGGTGCTGTAAGCTTTTTCAACCACCACATGTGCAAAGTGCATCAGGGCAAATGGATCGTTTCCTCATTTAAAAAAAATCATTTAAATTATTCCTTAAGAGATATGTGAATATTTTCAATGGATCCTTGTTCAGGGCGATGCCGACTACTACTGTGTAAAATTTCGAGTCATTCAGACATACTTTTTGGGCAAAAAGTGAGTTTTTTCGCAACAAAGTCAGCTCACTGTCAAAGTGCATCAGCATAAATAGAGTGTTTGTTGACTACTATTCCGCTTACGGCCATACCACCCTGAACACGCCCGATCTCGTCTGATCTCGGAAGCTAAGCAGGGTCGGGCCTGGTTAGTACTTGGATGTTAGTACATGTGAATATATATGTGAATATTTTTTTACGGCCATACCACCCTGAACACGCCCGATCTCGTCTGATCTCGGAAGCTAAGCAGGGTCGGGCCTGGTTAGTACTTGGATGGGAGACCGCCTGGGAATACCAGGTGCTGTAAGCTTTTACTACTGTGTAAAATTTCGAGTCATTCAGACATACTTTTTGGGCAAAAAGTGAGTTTTTTCGCAACAAAGTCAGCTCACTGTCAAAGTGCATCAGCATAAATAGAGTGTTTGTTGACTACTATTCCGCTTACGGCCATACCACCCTGAACACGCCCGATCTCGTCTGATCTCGGAAGCTAAGCAGGGTCGGGCCTGGTTAGTACTTGGATGGGAGACCGCCTGGGAATACCAGGTGCTGTAAGCTTTTTCAACCACCACATGTGCAAAGTGCATCAGGGCAAATGGATCGTTTCCTCATTTAAAAAAAATCATTTAAATTATTCCTTAAGAGATATGTGAATATTTTCAATGGATCCTTGTTCAGGGCGATGCCGACTACTACTGTGTAAAATTTCGAGTCATTCAGACATACTTTTTGGGCAAAAAGTGAGTTTTTTCGCAACAAAGTCAGCTCACTGTCAAAGTGCATCAGCATAAATAGAGTGTTTGTTGACTACTATTCCGCTTACGGCCATACCACCCTGAACACGCCCGATCTCGTCTGATCTCGGAAGCTAAGCAGGGTCGGGCCTGGTTAGTACTTGGATGGGAGACCGCCTGGGAATACCAGGTGCTGTAAGCTTTTTCAACCACCACATGTGCAAAGTGCATCAGGGCAAATGGATCGTTTCCTCATTTAAAAAAAATCATTTAAATTATTCCTTAAGAGATATGTGAATATTTTCAACGGATCCTTGTTCAGGGCGATGCCGACTACTACTGTGTAAAATTTCGAGTCATTCAGACATACTTTTTGGGCAAAAAGTGAGTTTTTTCGCAACAAAGTCAGCTCACTGTCAAAGTGCATCAGCATAAATAGAGTGTTTGTTGACTACTATTCCGCTTACGGCCATACCACCCTGAACACGCCCGATCTCGTCTGATCTCGGAAGCTAAGCAGGGTCGGGCCTGGTTAGTACTTGGATGGGAGACCGCCTGGGAATACCAGGTGCTGTAAGCTTTTTCAACCACCACATGTGCAAAGTGCATCAGGGCAAATGGATCGTTTCCTCATTTAAAAAAAATCATTTAAATTATTCCTTAAGAGATATGTGAATATTTTCAACGGATCCTTGTTCAGGGCGATGCCGACTACTACTGTGTAAAATTTCGAGTCATTCAGACATACTTTTTGGGCAAAAAGTGAGTTTTTTCGCAACAAAGTCAGCTCACTGTCAAAGTGCATCAGCATAAATAGAGTGTTTGTTGACTACTATTCCGCTTACGGCCATACCACCCTGAACACGCCCGATCTCGTCTGATCTCGGAAGCTAAGCAGGGTCGGGCCTGGTTAGTACTTGGATGGGAGACCGCCTGGGAATACCAGGTGCTGTAAGCTTTTTCAACCACCACATGTGCAAAGTGCATCAGGGCAAATGGATCGTTTCCTCATTTAAAAAAAATCATTTAAATTATTCCTTAAGAGATATGTGAATATTTTCAACGGATCCTTGTTCAGGGCGATGCCGACTACTACTGTGTAAAATTTCGAGTCATTCAGACATACTTTTTGGGCAAAAAGTGAGTTTTTTCGCAACAAAGTCAGCTCACTGTCAAAGTGCATCAGCATAAATAGAGTGTTTGTTGACTACTATTCCGCTTACGGCCATACCACCCTGAACACGCCCGATCTCGTCTGATCTCGGAAGCTAAGCAGGGTCGGGCCTGGTTAGTACTTGGATGTTAGTACATGTGAATATATATGTGAATATTTTTTTACGGCCATACCACCCTGAACACGCCCGATCTCGTCTGATCTCGGAAGCTAAGCAGGGTCGGGCCTGGTTAGTACTTGGATGGGAGACCGCCTGGGAATACCAGGTGCTGTAAGCTTTTACTACTGTGTAAAATTTCGAGTCATTCAGACATACTTTTTGGGCAAAAAGTGAGTTTTTTCGCAACAAAGTCAGCTCACTGTCAAAGTGCATCAGCATAAATAGAGTGTTTGTTGACTACTATTCCGCTTACGGCCATACCACCCTGAACACGCCCGATCTCGTCTGATCTCGGAAGCTAAGCAGGGTCGGGCCTGGTTAGTACTTGGATGGGAGACCGCCTGGGAATACCAGGTGCTGTAAGCTTTTTCAACCACCACATGTGCAAAGTGCATCAGGGCAAATGGATCGTTTCCTCATTTAAAAAAAATCATTTAAATTATTCCTTAAGAGATATGTGAATATTTTCAACGGATCCTTGTTCAGGGCGATGCCGACTACTACTGTGTAAAATTTCGAGTCATTCAGACATACTTTTTGGGCAAAAAGTGAGTTTTTTCGCAACAAAGTCAGCTCACTGTCAAAGTGCATCAGCATAAATAGAGTGTTTGTTGACTACTATTCCGCTTACGGCCATACCACCCTGAACACGCCCGATCTCGTCTGATCTCGGAAGCTAAGCAGGGTCGGGCCTGGTTAGTACTTGGATGGGAGACCGCCTGGGAATACCAGGTGCTGTAAGCTTTTTCAACCACCACATGTGCAAAGTGCATCAGGGCAAATGGATCGTTTCCTCATTTAAAAAAAATCATTTAAATTATTCCTTAAGAGATATGTGAATATTTTCAACGGATCCTTGTTCAGGGCGATGCCGACTACTACTGTGTAAAATTTCGAGTCATTCAGACATACTTTTTGGGCAAAAAGTGAGTTTTTTCGCAACAAAGTCAGCTCACTGTCAAAGTGCATCAGCATAAATAGAGTGTTTGTTGACTACTATTCCGCTTACGGCCATACCACCCTGAACACGCCCGATCTCGTCTGATCTCGGAAGCTAAGCAGGGTCGGGCCTGGTTAGTACTTGGATGTTAGTACATGTGAATATATATGTGAATGTTTTTTTACGGCCATACCACCCTGAACACGCCCGATCTCGTCTGATCTCGGAAGCTAAGCAGGGTCGGGCCTGGTTAGTACTTGGATGGGAGACCGCCTGGGAATACCAGGTGCTGTAAGCTTTTACTACTGTGTAAAATTTCGAGTCATTCAGACATACTTTTTGGGCAAAAAGTGAGTTTTTTCGCAACAAAGTCAGCTCACTGTCAAAGTGCATCAGCATAAATAGAGTGTTTGTTGACTACTATTCCGCTTACGGCCATACCACCCTGAACACGCCCGATCTCGTCTGATCTCGGAAGCTAAGCAGGGTCGGGCCTGGTTAGTACTTGGATGGGAGACCGCCTGGGAATACCAGGTGCTGTAAGCTTTTTCAACCACCACATGTGCAAAGTGCATCAGGGCAAATGGATCGTTTCCTCATTTAAAAAAAATCATTTAAATTATTCCTTAAGAGATATGTGAATATTTTCAACGGATCCTTGTTCAGGGCGATGCCGACTACTACTGTGTAAAATTTCGAGTCATTCAGACATACTTTTTGGGCAAAAAGTGAGTTTTTTCGCAACAAAGTCAGCTCACTGTCAAAGTGCATCAGCATAAATAGAGTGTTTGTTGACTACTATTCCGCTTACGGCCATACCACCCTGAACACGCCCGATCTCGTCTGATCTCGGAAGCTAAGCAGGGTCGGGCCTGGTTAGTACTTGGATGGGAGACCGCCTGGGAATACCAGGTGCTGTAAGCTTTTTCAACCACCACATGTGCAAAGTGCATCAGGGCAAATGGATCGTTTCCTCATTTAAAAAAAATCATTTAAATTATTCCTTAAGAGATATGTGAATATTTTCAACGGATCCTTGTTCAGGGCGATGCCGACTACTACTGTGTAAAATTTCGAGTCATTCAGACATACTTTTTGGGCAAAAAGTGAGTTTTTTCGCAACAAAGTCAGCTCACTGTCAAAGTGCATCAGCATAAATAGAGTGTTTGTTGACTACTATTCCGCTTACGGCCATACCACCCTGAACACGCCCGATCTCGTCTGATCTCGGAAGCTAAGCAGGGTCGGGCCTGGTTAGTACTTGGATGTTAGTACATGTGAATATATATGTGAATATTTTTTTACGGCCATACCACCCTGAACACGCCCGATCTCGTCTGATCTCGGAAGCTAAGCAGGGTCGGGCCTGGTTAGTACTTGGATGGGAGACCGCCTGGGAATACCAGGTGCTGTAAGCTTTTACTACTGTGTAAAATTTCGAGTCATTCAGACATACTTTTTGGGCAAAAAGTGAGTTTTTTCGCAACAAAGTCAGCTCACTGTCAAAGTGCATCAGCATAAATAGAGTGTTTGTTGACTACTATTCCGCTTACGGCCATACCACCCTGAACACGCCCGATCTCGTCTGATCTCGGAAGCTAAGCAGGGTCGGGCCTGGTTAGTACTTGGATGTTAGTACATGTGAATATATATGTGAATGTTTTTTTACGGCCATACCACCCTGAACACGCCCGATCTCGTCTGATCTCGGAAGCTAAGCAGGGTCGGGCCTGGTTAGTACTTGGATGGGAGACCGCCTGGGAATACCAGGTGCTGTAAGCTTTTACTACTGTGTAAAATTTCGAGTCATTCAGACATACTTTTTGGGCAAAAAGTGAGTTTTTTCGCAACAAAGTCAGCTCACTGTCAAAGTGCATCAGCATAAATAGAGTGTTTGTTGACTACTATTCCGCTTACGGCCATACCACCCTGAACACGCCCGATCTCGTCTGATCTCGGAAGCTAAGCAGGGTCGGGCCTGGTTAGTACTTGGATGGGAGACCGCCTGGGAATACCAGGTGCTGTAAGCTTTTTCAACCACCACATGTGCAAAGTGCATCAGGGCAAATGGATCGTTTCCTCATTTAAAAAAAATCATTTAAATTATTCCTTAAGAGATATGTGAATATTTTCAACGGATCCTTGTTCAGGGCGATGCCGACTACTACTGTGTAAAATTTCGAGTCATTCAGACATACTTTTTGGGCAAAAAGTGAGTTTTTTCGCAACAAAGTCAGCTCACTGTCAAAGTGCATCAGCATAAATAGAGTGTTTGTTGACTACTATTCCGCTTACGGCCATACCACCCTGAACACGCCCGATCTCGTCTGATCTCGGAAGCTAAGCAGGGTCGGGCCTGGTTAGTACTTGGATGGGAGACCGCCTGGGAATACCAGGTGCTGTAAGCTTTTTCAACCACCACATGTGCAAAGTGCATCAGGGCAAATGGATCGTTTCCTCATTTAAAAAAAATCATTTAAATTATTCCTTAAGAGATATGTGAATATTTTCAACGGATCCTTGTTCAGGGCGATGCCGACTACTACTGTGTAAAATTTCGAGTCATTCAGACATACTTTTTGGGCAAAAAGTGAGTTTTTTCGCAACAAAGTCAGCTCACTGTCAAAGTGCATCAGCATAAATAGAGTGTTTGTTGACTACTATTCCGCTTACGGCCATACCACCCTGAACACGCCCGATCTCGTCTGATCTCGGAAGCTAAGCAGGGTCGGGCCTGGTTAGTACTTGGATGTTAGTACATGTGAATATATATGTGAATATTTTTTTACGGCCATACCACCCTGAACACGCCCGATCTCGTCTGATCTCGGAAGCTAAGCAGGGTCGGGCCTGGTTAGTACTTGGATGGGAGACCGCCTGGGAATACCAGGTGCTGTAAGCTTTTACTACTGTGTAAAATTTCGAGTCATTCAGACATACTTTTTGGGCAAAAAGTGAGTTTTTTCGCAACAAAGTCAGCTCACTGTCAAAGTGCATCAGCATAAATAGAGTGTTTGTTGACTACTATTCCGCTTACGGCCATACCACCCTGAACACGCCCGATCTCGTCTGATCTCGGAAGCTAAGCAGGGTCGGGCCTGGTTAGTACTTGGATGGGAGACCGCCTGGGAATACCAGGTGCTGTAAGCTTTTTCAACCACCACATGTGCAAAGTGCATCAGGGCAAATGGATCGTTTCCTCATTTAAAAAAAATCATTTAAATTATTCCTTAAGAGATATGTGAATATTTTCAACGGATCCTTGTTCAGGGCGATGCCGACTACTACTGTGTAAAATTTCGAGTCATTCAGACATACTTTTTGGGCAAAAAGTGAGTTTTTTCGCAACAAAGTCAGCTCACTGTCAAAGTGCATCAGCATAAATAGAGTGTTTGTTGACTACTATTCCGCTTACGGCCATACCACCCTGAACACGCCCGATCTCGTCTGATCTCGGAAGCTAAGCAGGGTCGGGCCTGGTTAGTACTTGGATGGGAGACCGCCTGGGAATACCAGGTGCTGTAAGCTTTTTCAACCACCACATGTGCAAAGTGCATCAGGGCAAATGGATCGTTTCCTCATTTAAAAAAAATCATTTAAATTATTCCTTAAGAGATATGTGAATATTTTCAACGGATCCTTGTTCAGGGCGATGCCGACTACTACTGTGTAAAATTTCGAGTCATTCAGACATACTTTTTGGGCAAAAAGTGAGTTTTTTCGCAACAAAGTCAGCTCACTGTCAAAGTGCATCAGCATAAATAGAGTGTTTGTTGACTACTATTCCGCTTACGGCCATACCACCCTGAACACGCCCGATCTCGTCTGATCTCGGAAGCTAAGCAGGGTCGGGCCTGGTTAGTACTTGGATGTTAGTACATGTGAATATATATGTGAATATTTTTTTACGGCCATACCACCCTGAACACGCCCGATCTCGTCTGATCTCGGAAGCTAAGCAGGGTCGGGCCTGGTTAGTACTTGGATGGGAGACCGCCTGGGAATACCAGGTGCTGTAAGCTTTTACTACTGTGTAAAATTTCGAGTCATTCAGACATACTTTTTGGGCAAAAAGTGAGTTTTTTCGCAACAAAGTCAGCTCACTGTCAAAGTGCATCAGCATAAATAGAGTGTTTGTTGACTACTATTCCGCTTACGGCCATACCACCCTGAACACGCCCGATCTCGTCTGATCTCGGAAGCTAAGCAGGGTCGGGCCTGGTTAGTACTTGGATGGGAGACCGCCTGGGAATACCAGGTGCTGTAAGCTTTTTCAACCACCACATGTGCAAAGTGCATCAGGGCAAATGGATCGTTTCCTCATTTAAAAAAAATCATTTAAATTATTCCTTAAGAGATATGTGAATATTTTCAATGGATCCTTGTTCAGGGCGATGCCGACTACTACTGTGTAAAATTTCGAGTCATTCAGACATACTTTTTGGGCAAAAAGTGAGTTTTTTCGCAACAAAGTCAGCTCACTGTCAAAGTGCATCAGCATAAATAGAGTGTTTGTTGACTACTATTCCGCTTACGGCCATACCACCCTGAACACGCCCGATCTCGTCTGATCTCGGAAGCTAAGCAGGGTCGGGCCTGGTTAGTACTTGGATGGGAGACCGCCTGGGAATACCAGGTGCTGTAAGCTTTTTCAACCACCACATGTGCAAAGTGCATCAGGGCAAATGGATCGTTTCCTCATTTAAAAAAAATCATTTAAATTATTCCTTAAGAGATATGTGAATATTTTCAACGGATCCTTGTTCAGGGCGATGCCGACTACTACTGTGTAAAATTTCGAGTCATTCAGACATACTTTTTGGGCAAAAAGTGAGTTTTTTCGCAACAAAGTCAGCTCACTGTCAAAGTGCATCAGCATAAATAGAGTGTTTGTTGACTACTATTCCGCTTACGGCCATACCACCCTGAACACGCCCGATCTCGTCTGATCTCGGAAGCTAAGCAGGGTCGGGCCTGGTTAGTACTTGGATGGGAGACCGCCTGGGAATACCAGGTGCTGTAAGCTTTTTCAACCACCACATGTGCAAAGTGCATCAGGGCAAATGGATCGTTTCCTCATTTAAAAAAAATCATTTAAATTATTCCTTAAGAGATATGTGAATATTTTCAACGGATCCTTGTTCAGGGCGATGCCGACTACTACTGTGTAAAATTTCGAGTCATTCAGACATACTTTTTGGGCAAAAAGTGAGTTTTTTCGCAACAAAGTCAGCTCACTGTCAAAGTGCATCAGCATAAATAGAGTGTTTGTTGACTACTATTCCGCTTACGGCCATACCACCCTGAACACGCCCGATCTCGTCTGATCTCGGAAGCTAAGCAGGGTCGGGCCTGGTTAGTACTTGGATGGGAGACCGCCTGGGAATACCAGGTGCTGTAAGCTTTTTCAACCACCACATGTGCAAAGTGCATCAGGGCAAATGGATCGTTTCCTCATTTAAAAAAAATCATTTAAATTATTCCTTAAGAGATATGTGAATATTTTCAACGGATCCTTGTTCAGGGCGATGCCGACTACTACTGTGTAAAATTTCGAGTCATTCAGACATACTTTTTGGGCAAAAAGTGAGTTTTTTCGCAACAAAGTCAGCTCACTGTCAAAGTGCATCAGCATAAATAGAGTGTTTGTTGACTACTATTCCGCTTACGGCCATACCACCCTGAACACGCCCGATCTCGTCTGATCTCGGAAGCTAAGCAGGGTCGGGCCTGGTTAGTACTTGGATGGGAGACCGCCTGGGAATACCAGGTGCTGTAAGCTTTTTCAACCACCACATGTGCAAAGTGCATCAGGGCAAATGGATCGTTTCCTCATTTAAAAAAAATCATTTAAATTATTCCTTAAGAGATATGTGAATATTTTCAACGGATCCTTGTTCAGGGCGATGCCGACTACTACTGTGTAAAATTTCGAGTCATTCAGACATACTTTTTGGGCAAAAAGTGAGTTTTTTCGCAACAAAGTCAGCTCACTGTCAAAGTGCATCAGCATAAATAGAGTGTTTGTTGACTACTATTCCGCTTACGGCCATACCACCCTGAACACGCCCGATCTCGTCTGATCTCGGAAGCTAAGCAGGGTCGGGCCTGGTTAGTACTTGGATGTTAGTACATGTGAATATATATGTGAATATTTTTTTACGGCCATACCACCCTGAACACGCCCGATCTCGTCTGATCTCGGAAGCTAAGCAGGGTCGGGCCTGGTTAGTACTTGGATGGGAGACCGCCTGGGAATACCAGGTGCTGTAAGCTTTTACTACTGTGTAAAATTTCGAGTCATTCAGACATACTTTTTGGGCAAAAAGTGAGTTTTTTCGCAACAAAGTCAGCTCACTGTCAAAGTGCATCAGCATAAATAGAGTGTTTGTTGACTACTATTCCGCTTACGGCCATACCACCCTGAACACGCCCGATCTCGTCTGATCTCGGAAGCTAAGCAGGGTCGGGCCTGGTTAGTACTTGGATGTTAGTACATGTGAATATATATGTGAATGTTTTTTTACGGCCATACCACCCTGAACACGCCCGATCTCGTCTGATCTCGGAAGCTAAGCAGGGTCGGGCCTGGTTAGTACTTGGATGGGAGACCGCCTGGGAATACCAGGTGCTGTAAGCTTTTACTACTGTGTAAAATTTCGAGTCATTCAGACATACTTTTTGGGCAAAAAGTGAGTTTTTTCGCAACAAAGTCAGCTCACTGTCAAAGTGCATCAGCATAAATAGAGTGTTTGTTGACTACTATTCCGCTTACGGCCATACCACCCTGAACACGCCCGATCTCGTCTGATCTCGGAAGCTAAGCAGGGTCGGGCCTGGTTAGTACTTGGATGGGAGACCGCCTGGGAATACCAGGTGCTGTAAGCTTTTTCAACCACCACATGTGCAAAGTGCATCAGGGCAAATGGATCGTTTCCTCATTTAAAAAAAATCATTTAAATTATTCCTTAAGAGATATGTGAATATTTTCAACGGATCCTTGTTCAGGGCGATGCCGACTACTACTGTGTAAAATTTCGAGTCATTCAGACATACTTTTTGGGCAAAAAGTGAGTTTTTTCGCAACAAAGTCAGCTCACTGTCAAAGTGCATCAGCATAAATAGAGTGTTTGTTGACTACTATTCCGCTTACGGCCATACCACCCTGAACACGCCCGATCTCGTCTGATCTCGGAAGCTAAGCAGGGTCGGGCCTGGTTAGTACTTGGATGGGAGACCGCCTGGGAATACCAGGTGCTGTAAGCTTTTTCAACCACCACATGTGCAAAGTGCATCAGGGCAAATGGATCGTTTCCTCATTTAAAAAAAATCATTTAAATTATTCCTTAAGAGATATGTGAATATTTTCAACGGATCCTTGTTCAGGGCGATGCCGACTACTACTGTGTAAAATTTCGAGTCATTCAGACATACTTTTTGGGCAAAAAGTGAGTTTTTTCGCAACAAAGTCAGCTCACTGTCAAAGTGCATCAGCATAAATAGAGTGTTTGTTGACTACTATTCCGCTTACGGCCATACCACCCTGAACACGCCCGATCTCGTCTGATCTCGGAAGCTAAGCAGGGTCGGGCCTGGTTAGTACTTGGATGTTAGTACATGTGAATATATATGTGAATATTTTTTTACGGCCATACCACCCTGAACACGCCCGATCTCGTCTGATCTCGGAAGCTAAGCAGGGTCGGGCCTGGTTAGTACTTGGATGGGAGACCGCCTGGGAATACCAGGTGCTGTAAGCTTTTACTACTGTGTAAAATTTCGAGTCATTCAGACATACTTTTTGGGCAAAAAGTGAGTTTTTTCGCAACAAAGTCAGCTCACTGTCAAAGTGCATCAGCATAAATAGAGTGTTTGTTGACTACTATTCCGCTTACGGCCATACCACCCTGAACACGCCCGATCTCGTCTGATCTCGGAAGCTAAGCAGGGTCGGGCCTGGTTAGTACTTGGATGGGAGACCGCCTGGGAATACCAGGTGCTGTAAGCTTTTTCAACCACCACATGTGCAAAGTGCATCAGGGCAAATGGATCGTTTCCTCATTTAAAAAAAATCATTTAAATTATTCCTTAAGAGATATGTGAATATTTTCAACGGATCCTTGTTCAGGGCGATGCCGACTACTACTGTGTAAAATTTCGAGTCATTCA
This sequence comes from Microchirus variegatus, assembly GCF_963457635.1. NCBI lineage: Eukaryota > Metazoa > Chordata > Actinopteri > Pleuronectiformes > Soleidae > Microchirus > Microchirus variegatus. The sequence goes on along the minus strand of NW_028154673.1, from coordinate 28,011 downwards.
GACATACTTTTTGGGCAAAAAGTGAGTTTTTTCGCAACAAAGTCAGCTCACTGTCAAAGTGCATCAGCATAAATAGAGTGTTTGTTGACTACTATTCCGCTTACGGCCATACCACCCTGAACACGCCCGATCTCGTCTGATCTCGGAAGCTAAGCAGGGTCGGGCCTGGTTAGTACTTGGATGGGAGACCGCCTGGGAATACCAGGTGCTGTAAGCTTTTTCAACCACCACATGTGCAAAGTGCATCAGGGCAAATGGATCGTTTCCTCATTTAAAAAAAATCATTTAAATTATTCCTTAAGAGATATGTGAATATTTTCAACGGATCCTTGTTCAGGGCGATGCCGACTACTACTGTGTAAAATTTCGAGTCATTCAGACATACTTTTTGGGCAAAAAGTGAGTTTTTTCGCAACAAAGTCAGCTCACTGTCAAAGTGCATCAGCATAAATAGAGTGTTTGTTGACTACTATTCCGCTTACGGCCATACCACCCTGAACACGCCCGATCTCGTCTGATCTCGGAAGCTAAGCAGGGTCGGGCCTGGTTAGTACTTGGATGTTAGTACATGTGAATATATATGTGAATATTTTTTTACGGCCATACCACCCTGAACACGCCCGATCTCGTCTGATCTCGGAAGCTAAGCAGGGTCGGGCCTGGTTAGTACTTGGATGGGAGACCGCCTGGGAATACCAGGTGCTGTAAGCTTTTACTACTGTGTAAAATTTCGAGTCATTCAGACATACTTTTTGGGCAAAAAGTGAGTTTTTTCGCAACAAAGTCAGCTCACTGTCAAAGTGCATCAGCATAAATAGAGTGTTTGTTGACTACTATTCCGCTTACGGCCATACCACCCTGAACACGCCCGATCTCGTCTGATCTCGGAAGCTAAGCAGGGTCGGGCCTGGTTAGTACTTGGATGGGAGACCGCCTGGGAATACCAGGTGCTGTAAGCTTTTTCAACCACCACATGTGCAAAGTGCATCAGGGCAAATGGATCGTTTCCTCATTTAAAAAAAATCATTTAAATTATTCCTTAAGAGATATGTGAATATTTTCAATGGATCCTTGTTCAGGGCGATGCCGACTACTACTGTGTAAAATTTCGAGTCATTCAGACATACTTTTTGGGCAAAAAGTGAGTTTTTTCGCAACAAAGTCAGCTCACTGTCAAAGTGCATCAGCATAAATAGAGTGTTTGTTGACTACTATTCCGCTTACGGCCATACCACCCTGAACACGCCCGATCTCGTCTGATCTCGGAAGCTAAGCAGGGTCGGGCCTGGTTAGTACTTGGATGGGAGACCGCCTGGGAATACCAGGTGCTGTAAGCTTTTTCAACCACCACATGTGCAAAGTGCATCAGGGCAAATGGATCGTTTCCTCATTTAAAAAAAATCATTTAAATTATTCCTTAAGAGATATGTGAATATTTTCAACGGATCCTTGTTCAGGGCGATGCCGACTACTACTGTGTAAAATTTCGAGTCATTCAGACATACTTTTTGGGCAAAAAGTGAGTTTTTTCGCAACAAAGTCAGCTCACTGTCAAAGTGCATCAGCATAAATAGAGTGTTTGTTGACTACTATTCCGCTTACGGCCATACCACCCTGAACACGCCCGATCTCGTCTGATCTCGGAAGCTAAGCAGGGTCGGGCCTGGTTAGTACTTGGATGGGAGACCGCCTGGGAATACCAGGTGCTGTAAGCTTTTTCAACCACCACATGTGCAAAGTGCATCAGGGCAAATGGATCGTTTCCTCATTTAAAAAAAATCATTTAAATTATTCCTTAAGAGATATGTGAATATTTTCAACGGATCCTTGTTCAGGGCGATGCCGACTACTACTGTGTAAAATTTCGAGTCATTCAGACATACTTTTTGGGCAAAAAGTGAGTTTTTTCGCAACAAAGTCAGCTCACTGTCAAAGTGCATCAGCATAAATAGAGTGTTTGTTGACTACTATTCCGCTTACGGCCATACCACCCTGAACACGCCCGATCTCGTCTGATCTCGGAAGCTAAGCAGGGTCGGGCCTGGTTAGTACTTGGATGGGAGACCGCCTGGGAATACCAGGTGCTGTAAGCTTTTTCAACCACCACATGTGCAAAGTGCATCAGGGCAAATGGATCGTTTCCTCATTTAAAAAAAATCATTTAAATTATTCCTTAAGAGATATGTGAATATTTTCAACGGATCCTTGTTCAGGGCGATGCCGACTACTACTGTGTAAAATTTCGAGTCATTCAGACATACTTTTTGGGCAAAAAGTGAGTTTTTTCGCAACAAAGTCAGCTCACTGTCAAAGTGCATCAGCATAAATAGAGTGTTTGTTGACTACTATTCCGCTTACGGCCATACCACCCTGAACACGCCCGATCTCGTCTGATCTCGGAAGCTAAGCAGGGTCGGGCCTGGTTAGTACTTGGATGGGAGACCGCCTGGGAATACCAGGTGCTGTAAGCTTTTTCAACCACCACATGTGCAAAGTGCATCAGGGCAAATGGATCGTTTCCTCATTTAAAAAAAATCATTTAAATTATTCCTTAAGAGATATGTGAATATTTTCAACGGATCCTTGTTCAGGGCGATGCCGACTACTACTGTGTAAAATTTCGAGTCATTCAGACATACTTTTTGGGCAAAAAGTGAGTTTTTTCGCAACAAAGTCAGCTCACTGTCAAAGTGCATCAGCATAAATAGAGTGTTTGTTGACTACTATTCCGCTTACGGCCATACCACCCTGAACACGCCCGATCTCGTCTGATCTCGGAAGCTAAGCAGGGTCGGGCCTGGTTAGTACTTGGATGGGAGACCGCCTGGGAATACCAGGTGCTGTAAGCTTTTTCAACCACCACATGTGCAAAGTGCATCAGGGCAAATGGATCGTTTCCTCATTTAAAAAAAATCATTTAAATTATTCCTTAAGAGATATGTGAATATTTTCAACGGATCCTTGTTCAGGGCGATGCCGACTACTACTGTGTAAAATTTCGAGTCATTCAGACATACTTTTTGGGCAAAAAGTGAGTTTTTTCGCAACAAAGTCAGCTCACTGTCAAAGTGCATCAGCATAAATAGAGTGTTTGTTGACTACTATTCCGCTTACGGCCATACCACCCTGAACACGCCCGATCTCGTCTGATCTCGGAAGCTAAGCAGGGTCGGGCCTGGTTAGTACTTGGATGTTAGTACATGTGAATATATATGTGAATATTTTTTTACGGCCATACCACCCTGAACACGCCCGATCTCGTCTGATCTCGGAAGCTAAGCAGGGTCGGGCCTGGTTAGTACTTGGATGGGAGACCGCCTGGGAATACCAGGTGCTGTAAGCTTTTACTACTGTGTAAAATTTCGAGTCATTCAGACATACTTTTTGGGCAAAAAGTGAGTTTTTTCGCAACAAAGTCAGCTCACTGTCAAAGTGCATCAGCATAAATAGAGTGTTTGTTGACTACTATTCCGCTTACGGCCATACCACCCTGAACACGCCCGATCTCGTCTGATCTCGGAAGCTAAGCAGGGTCGGGCCTGGTTAGTACTTGGATGTTAGTACATGTGAATATATATGTGAATGTTTTTTTACGGCCATACCACCCTGAACACGCCCGATCTCGTCTGATCTCGGAAGCTAAGCAGGGTCGGGCCTGGTTAGTACTTGGATGGGAGACCGCCTGGGAATACCAGGTGCTGTAAGCTTTTACTACTGTGTAAAATTTCGAGTCATTCAGACATACTTTTTGGGCAAAAAGTGAGTTTTTTCGCAACAAAGTCAGCTCACTGTCAAAGTGCATCAGCATAAATAGAGTGTTTGTTGACTACTATTCCGCTTACGGCCATACCACCCTGAACACGCCCGATCTCGTCTGATCTCGGAAGCTAAGCAGGGTCGGGCCTGGTTAGTACTTGGATGGGAGACCGCCTGGGAATACCAGGTGCTGTAAGCTTTTTCAACCACCACATGTGCAAAGTGCATCAGGGCAAATGGATCGTTTCCTCATTTAAAAAAAATCATTTAAATTATTCCTTAAGAGATATGTGAATATTTTCAACGGATCCTTGTTCAGGGCGATGCCGACTACTACTGTGTAAAATTTCGAGTCATTCAGACATACTTTTTGGGCAAAAAGTGAGTTTTTTCGCAACAAAGTCAGCTCACTGTCAAAGTGCATCAGCATAAATAGAGTGTTTGTTGACTACTATTCCGCTTACGGCCATACCACCCTGAACACGCCCGATCTCGTCTGATCTCGGAAGCTAAGCAGGGTCGGGCCTGGTTAGTACTTGGATGGGAGACCGCCTGGGAATACCAGGTGCTGTAAGCTTTTTCAACCACCACATGTGCAAAGTGCATCAGGGCAAATGGATCGTTTCCTCATTTAAAAAAAATCATTTAAATTATTCCTTAAGAGATATGTGAATATTTTCAACGGATCCTTGTTCAGGGCGATGCCGACTACTACTGTGTAAAATTTCGAGTCATTCAGACATACTTTTTGGGCAAAAAGTGAGTTTTTTCGCAACAAAGTCAGCTCACTGTCAAAGTGCATCAGCATAAATAGAGTGTTTGTTGACTACTATTCCGCTTACGGCCATACCACCCTGAACACGCCCGATCTCGTCTGATCTCGGAAGCTAAGCAGGGTCGGGCCTGGTTAGTACTTGGATGTTAGTACATGTGAATATATATGTGAATATTTTTTTACGGCCATACCACCCTGAACACGCCCGATCTCGTCTGATCTCGGAAGCTAAGCAGGGTCGGGCCTGGTTAGTACTTGGATGGGAGACCGCCTGGGAATACCAGGTGCTGTAAGCTTTTACTACTGTGTAAAATTTCGAGTCATTCAGACATACTTTTTGGGCAAAAAGTGAGTTTTTTCGCAACAAAGTCAGCTCACTGTCAAAGTGCATCAGCATAAATAGAGTGTTTGTTGACTACTATTCCGCTTACGGCCATACCACCCTGAACACGCCCGATCTCGTCTGATCTCGGAAGCTAAGCAGGGTCGGGCCTGGTTAGTACTTGGATGGGAGACCGCCTGGGAATACCAGGTGCTGTAAGCTTTTTCAACCACCACATGTGCAAAGTGCATCAGGGCAAATGGATCGTTTCCTCATTTAAAAAAAATCATTTAAATTATTCCTTAAGAGATATGTGAATATTTTCAACGGATCCTTGTTCAGGGCGATGCCGACTACTACTGTGTAAAATTTCGAGTCATTCAGACATACTTTTTGGGCAAAAAGTGAGTTTTTTCGCAACAAAGTCAGCTCACTGTCAAAGTGCATCAGCATAAATAGAGTGTTTGTTGACTACTATTCCGCTTACGGCCATACCACCCTGAACACGCCCGATCTCGTCTGATCTCGGAAGCTAAGCAGGGTCGGGCCTGGTTAGTACTTGGATGGGAGACCGCCTGGGAATACCAGGTGCTGTAAGCTTTTTCAACCACCACATGTGCAAAGTGCATCAGGGCAAATGGATCGTTTCCTCATTTAAAAAAAATCATTTAAATTATTCCTTAAGAGATATGTGAATATTTTCAACGGATCCTTGTTCAGGGCGATGCCGACTACTACTGTGTAAAATTTCGAGTCATTCAGACATACTTTTTGGGCAAAAAGTGAGTTTTTTCGCAACAAAGTCAGCTCACTGTCAAAGTGCATCAGCATAAATAGAGTGTTTGTTGACTACTATTCCGCTTACGGCCATACCACCCTGAACACGCCCGATCTCGTCTGATCTCGGAAGCTAAGCAGGGTCGGGCCTGGTTAGTACTTGGATGTTAGTACATGTGAATATATATGTGAATATTTTTTTACGGCCATACCACCCTGAACACGCCCGATCTCGTCTGATCTCGGAAGCTAAGCAGGGTCGGGCCTGGTTAGTACTTGGATGGGAGACCGCCTGGGAATACCAGGTGCTGTAAGCTTTTACTACTGTGTAAAATTTCGAGTCATTCAGACATACTTTTTGGGCAAAAAGTGAGTTTTTTCGCAACAAAGTCAGCTCACTGTCAAAGTGCATCAGCATAAATAGAGTGTTTGTTGACTACTATTCCGCTTACGGCCATACCACCCTGAACACGCCCGATCTCGTCTGATCTCGGAAGCTAAGCAGGGTCGGGCCTGGTTAGTACTTGGATGGGAGACCGCCTGGGAATACCAGGTGCTGTAAGCTTTTTCAACCACCACATGTGCAAAGTGCATCAGGGCAAATGGATCGTTTCCTCATTTAAAAAAAATCATTTAAATTATTCCTTAAGAGATATGTGAATATTTTCAATGGATCCTTGTTCAGGGCGATGCCGACTACTACTGTGTAAAATTTCGAGTCATTCAGACATACTTTTTGGGCAAAAAGTGAGTTTTTTCGCAACAAAGTCAGCTCACTGTCAAAGTGCATCAGCATAAATAGAGTGTTTGTTGACTACTATTCCGCTTACGGCCATACCACCCTGAACACGCCCGATCTCGTCTGATCTCGGAAGCTAAGCAGGGTCGGGCCTGGTTAGTACTTGGATGGGAGACCGCCTGGGAATACCAGGTGCTGTAAGCTTTTTCAACCACCACATGTGCAAAGTGCATCAGGGCAAATGGATCGTTTCCTCATTTAAAAAAAATCATTTAAATTATTCCTTAAGAGATATGTGAATATTTTCAACGGATCCTTGTTCAGGGCGATGCCGACTACTACTGTGTAAAATTTCGAGTCATTCAGACATACTTTTTGGGCAAAAAGTGAGTTTTTTCGCAACAAAGTCAGCTCACTGTCAAAGTGCATCAGCATAAATAGAGTGTTTGTTGACTACTATTCCGCTTACGGCCATACCACCCTGAACACGCCCGATCTCGTCTGATCTCGGAAGCTAAGCAGGGTCGGGCCTGGTTAGTACTTGGATGGGAGACCGCCTGGGAATACCAGGTGCTGTAAGCTTTTTCAACCACCACATGTGCAAAGTGCATCAGGGCAAATGGATCGTTTCCTCATTTAAAAAAAATCATTTAAATTATTCCTTAAGAGATATGTGAATATTTTCAACGGATCCTTGTTCAGGGCGATGCCGACTACTACTGTGTAAAATTTCGAGTCATTCAGACATACTTTTTGGGCAAAAAGTGAGTTTTTTCGCAACAAAGTCAGCTCACTGTCAAAGTGCATCAGCATAAATAGAGTGTTTGTTGACTACTATTCCGCTTACGGCCATACCACCCTGAACACGCCCGATCTCGTCTGATCTCGGAAGCTAAGCAGGGTCGGGCCTGGTTAGTACTTGGATGGGAGACCGCCTGGGAATACCAGGTGCTGTAAGCTTTTTCAACCACCACATGTGCAAAGTGCATCAGGGCAAATGGATCGTTTCCTCATTTAAAAAAAATCATTTAAATTATTCCTTAAGAGATATGTGAATATTTTCAACGGATCCTTGTTCAGGGCGATGCCGACTACTACTGTGTAAAATTTCGAGTCATTCAGACATACTTTTTGGGCAAAAAGTGAGTTTTTTCGCAACAAAGTCAGCTCACTGTCAAAGTGCATCAGCATAAATAGAGTGTTTGTTGACTACTATTCCGCTTACGGCCATACCACCCTGAACACGCCCGATCTCGTCTGATCTCGGAAGCTAAGCAGGGTCGGGCCTGGTTAGTACTTGGATGGGAGACCGCCTGGGAATACCAGGTGCTGTAAGCTTTTTCAACCACCACATGTGCAAAGTGCATCAGGGCAAATGGATCGTTTCCTCATTTAAAAAAAATCATTTAAATTATTCCTTAAGAGATATGTGAATATTTTCAATGGATCCTTGTTCAGGGCGATGCCGACTACTACTGTGTAAAATTTCGAGTCATTCAGACATACTTTTTGGGCAAAAAGTGAGTTTTTTCGCAACAAAGTCAGCTCACTGTCAAAGTGCATCAGCATAAATAGAGTGTTTGTTGACTACTATTCCGCTTACGGCCATACCACCCTGAACACGCCCGATCTCGTCTGATCTCGGAAGCTAAGCAGGGTCGGGCCTGGTTAGTACTTGGATGGGAGACCGCCTGGGAATACCAGGTGCTGTAAGCTTTTTCAACCACCACATGTGCAAAGTGCATCAGGGCAAATGGATCGTTTCCTCATTTAAAAAAAATCATTTAAATTATTCCTTAAGAGATATGTGAATATTTTCAACGGATCCTTGTTCAGGGCGATGCCGACTACTACTGTGTAAAATTTCGAGTCATTCAGACATACTTTTTGGGCAAAAAGTGAGTTTTTTCGCAACAAAGTCAGCTCACTGTCAAAGTGCATCAGCATAAATAGAGTGTTTGTTGACTACTATTCCGCTTACGGCCATACCACCCTGAACACGCCCGATCTCGTCTGATCTCGGAAGCTAAGCAGGGTCGGGCCTGGTTAGTACTTGGATGGGAGACCGCCTGGGAATACCAGGTGCTGTAAGCTTTTTCAACCACCACATGTGCAAAGTGCATCAGGGCAAATGGATCGTTTCCTCATTTAAAAAAAATCATTTAAATTATTCCTTAAGAGATATGTGAATATTTTCAACGGATCCTTGTTCAGGGCGATGCCGACTACTACTGTGTAAAATTTCGAGTCATTCAGACATACTTTTTGGGCAAAAAGTGAGTTTTTTCGCAACAAAGTCAGCTCACTGTCAAAGTGCATCAGCATAAATAGAGTGTTTGTTGACTACTATTCCGCTTACGGCCATACCACCCTGAACACGCCCGATCTCGTCTGATCTCGGAAGCTAAGCAGGGTCGGGCCTGGTTAGTACTTGGATGGGAGACCGCCTGGGAATACCAGGTGCTGTAAGCTTTTTCAACCACCACATGTGCAAAGTGCATCAGGGCAAATGGATCGTTTCCTCATTTAAAAAAAATCATTTAAATTATTCCTTAAGAGATATGTGAATATTTTCAACGGATCCTTGTTCAGGGCGATGCCGACTACTACTGTGTAAAATTTCGAGTCATTCAGACATACTTTTTGGGCAAAAAGTGAGTTTTTTCGCAACAAAGTCAGCTCACTGTCAAAGTGCATCAGCATAAATAGAGTGTTTGTTGACTACTATTCCGCTTACGGCCATACCACCCTGAACACGCCCGATCTCGTCTGATCTCGGAAGCTAAGCAGGGTCGGGCCTGGTTAGTACTTGGATGGGAGACCGCCTGGGAATACCAGGTGCTGTAAGCTTTTTCAACCACCACATGTGCAAAGTGCATCAGGGCAAATGGATCGTTTCCTCATTTAAAAAAAATCATTTAAATTATTCCTTAAGAGATATGTGAATATTTTCAACGGATCCTTGTTCAGGGCGATGCCGACTACTACTGTGTAAAATTTCGAGTCATTCAGACATACTTTTTGGGCAAAAAGTGAGTTTTTTCGCAACAAAGTCAGCTCACTGTCAAAGTGCATCAGCATAAATAGAGTGTTTGTTGACTACTATTCCGCTTAAGGCCATACCACCCTGAACACGCCCGATCTCGTCTGATCTCGGAAGCTAAGCAGGGTCGGGCCTGGTTAGTACTTGGATGGGAGACCGCCTGGGAATACCAGGTGCTGTAAGCTTTTTCAACCACCACATGTGCAAAGTGCATCAGGGCAAATGGATCGTTTCCTCATTTAAAAAAAATCATTTAAATTATTCCTTAAGAGATATGTGAATATTTTCAACGGATCCTTGTTCAGGGCGATGCCGACTACTACTGTGTAAAATTTCGAGTCATTCAGACATACTTTTTGGGCAAAAAGTGAGTTTTTTCGCAACAAAGTCAGCTCACTGTCAAAGTGCATCAGCATAAATAGAGTGTTTGTTGACTACTATTCCGCTTACGGCCATACCACCCTGAACACGCCCGATCTCGTCTGATCTCGGAAGCTAAGCAGGGTCGGGCCTGGTTAGTACTTGGATGTTAGTACATGTGAATATATATGTGAATATTTTTTTACGGCCATACCACCCTGAACACGCCCGATCTCGTCTGATCTCGGAAGCTAAGCAGGGTCGGGCCTGGTTAGTACTTGGATGGGAGACCGCCTGGGAATACCAGGTGCTGTAAGCTTTTACTACTGTGTAAAATTTCGAGTCATTCAGACATACTTTTTGGGCAAAAAGTGAGTTTTTTCGCAACAAAGTCAGCTCACTGTCAAAGTGCATCAGCATAAATAGAGTGTTTGTTGACTACTATTCCGCTTACGGCCATACCACCCTGAACACGCCCGATCTCGTCTGATCTCGGAAGCTAAGCAGGGTCGGGCCTGGTTAGTACTTGGATGGGAGACCGCCTGGGAATACCAGGTGCTGTAAGCTTTTTCAACCACCACATGTGCAAAGTGCATCAGGGCAAATGGATCGTTTCCTCATTTAAAAAAAATCATTTAAATTATTCCTTAAGAGATATGTGAATATTTTCAATGGATCCTTGTTCAGGGCGATGCCGACTACTACTGTGTAAAATTTCGAGTCATTCAGACATACTTTTTGGGCAAAAAGTGAGTTTTTTCGCAACAAAGTCAGCTCACTGTCAAAGTGCATCAGCATAAATAGAGTGTTTGTTGACTACTATTCCGCTTACGGCCATACCACCCTGAACACGCCCGATCTCGTCTGATCTCGGAAGCTAAGCAGGGTCGGGCCTGGTTAGTACTTGGATGGGAGACCGCCTGGGAATACCAGGTGCTGTAAGCTTTTTCAACCACCACATGTGCAAAGTGCATCAGGGCAAATGGATCGTTTCCTCATTTAAAAAAAATCATTTAAATTATTCCTTAAGAGATATGTGAATATTTTCAACGGATCCTTGTTCAGGGCGATGCCGACTACTACTGTGTAAAATTTCGAGTCATTCAGACATACTTTTTGGGCAAAAAGTGAGTTTTTTCGCAACAAAGTCAGCTCACTGTCAAAGTGCATCAGCATAAATAGAGTGTTTGTTGACTACTATTCCGCTTACGGCCATACCACCCTGAACACGCCCGATCTCGTCTGATCTCGGAAGCTAAGCAGGGTCGGGCCTGGTTAGTACTTGGATGGGAGACCGCCTGGGAATACCAGGTGCTGTAAGCTTTTTCAACCACCACATGTGCAAAGTGCATCAGGGCAAATGGATCGTTTCCTCATTTAAAAAAAATCATTTAAATTATTCCTTAAGAGATATGTGAATATTTTCAACGGATCCTTGTTCAGGGCGATGCCGACTACTACTGTGTAAAATTTCGAGTCATTCAGACATACTTTTTGGGCAAAAAGTGAGTTTTTTCGCAACAAAGTCAGCTCACTGTCAAAGTGCATCAGCATAAATAGAGTGTTTGTTGACTACTATTCCGCTTAAGGCCATACCACCCTGAACACGCCCGATCTCGTCTGATCTCGGAAGCTAAGCAGGGTCGGGCCTGGTTAGTACTTGGATGGGAGACCGCCTGGGAATACCAGGTGCTGTAAGCTTTTTCAACCACCACATGTGCAAAGTGCATCAGGGCAAATGGATCGTTTCCTCATTTAAAAAAAATCATTTAAATTATTCCTTAAGAGATATGTGAATATTTTCAACGGATCCTTGTTCAGGGCGATGCCGACTACTACTGTGTAAAATTTCGAGTCATTCAGACATACTTTTTGGGCAAAAAGTGAGTTTTTTCGCAACAAAGTCAGCTCACTGTCAAAGTGCATCAGCATAAATAGAGTGTTTGTTGACTACTATTCCGCTTACGGCCATACCACCCTGAACACGCCCGATCTCGTCTGATCTCGGAAGCTAAGCAGGGTCGGGCCTGGTTAGTACTTGGATGTTAGTACATGTGAATATATATGTGAATATTTTTTTACGGCCATACCACCCTGAACACGCCCGATCTCGTCTGATCTCGGAAGCTAAGCAGGGTCGGGCCTGGTTAGTACTTGGATGGGAGACCGCCTGGGAATACCAGGTGCTGTAAGCTTTTACTACTGTGTAAAATTTCGAGTCATTCAGACATACTTTTTGGGCAAAAAGTGAGTTTTTTCGCAACAAAGTCAGCTCACTGTCAAAGTGCATCAGCATAAATAGAGTGTTTGTTGACTACTATTCCGCTTACGGCCATACCACCCTGAACACGCCCGATCTCGTCTGATCTCGGAAGCTAAGCAGGGTCGGGCCTGGTTAGTACTTGGATGGGAGACCGCCTGGGAATACCAGGTGCTGTAAGCTTTTTCAACCACCACATGTGCAAAGTGCATCAGGGCAAATGGATCGTTTCCTCATTTAAAAAAAATCATTTAAATTATTCCTTAAGAGATATGTGAATATTTTCAACGGATCCTTGTTCAGGGCGATGCCGACTACTACTGTGTAAAATTTCGAGTCATTCAGACATACTTTTTGGGCAAAAAGTGAGTTTTTTCGCAACAAAGTCAGCTCACTGTCAAAGTGCATCAGCATAAATAGAGTGTTTGTTGACTACTATTCCGCTTAAGGCCATACCACCCTGAACACGCCCGATCTCGTCTGATCTCGGAAGCTAAGCAGGGTCGGGCCTGGTTAGTACTTGGATGGGAGACCGCCTGGGAATACCAGGTGCTGTAAGCTTTTTCAACCACCACATGTGCAAAGTGCATCAGGGCAAATGGATCGTTTCCTCATTTAAAAAAAATCATTTAAATTATTCCTTAAGAGATATGTGAATATTTTCAACGGATCCTTGTTCAGGGCGATGCCGACTACTACTGTGTAAAATTTCGAGTCATTCAGACATACTTTTTGGGCAAAAAGTGAGTTTTTTCGCAACAAAGTCAGCTCACTGTCAAAGTGCATCAGCATAAATAGAGTGTTTGTTGACTACTATTCCGCTTAAGGCCATACCACCCTGAACACGCCCGATCTCGTCTGATCTCGGAAGCTAAGCAGGGTCGGGCCTGGTTAGTACTTGGATGGGAGACCGCCTGGGAATACCAGGTGCTGTAAGCTTTTTCAACCACCACATGTGCAAAGTGCATCAGGGCAAATGGATCGTTTCCTCATTTAAAAAAAATCATTTAAATTATTCCTTAAGAGATATGTGAATATTTTCAACGGATCCTTGTTCAGGGCGATGCCGACTACTACTGTGTAAAATTTCGAGTCATTCAGACATACTTTTTGGGCAAAAAGTGAGTTTTTTCGCAACAAAGTCAGCTCACTGTCAAAGTGCATCAGCATAAATAGAGTGTTTGTTGACTACTATTCCGCTTACGGCCATACCACCCTGAACACGCCCGATCTCGTCTGATCTCGGAAGCTAAGCAGGGTCGGGCCTGGTTAGTACTTGGATGTTAGTACATGTGAATATATATGTGAATATTTTTTTACGGCCATACCACCCTGAACACGCCCGATCTCGTCTGATCTCGGAAGCTAAGCAGGGTCGGGCCTGGTTAGTACTTGGATGGGAGACCGCCTGGGAATACCAGGTGCTGTAAGCTTTTACTACTGTGTAAAATTTCGAGTCATTCAGACATACTTTTTGGGCAAAAAGTGAGTTTTTTCGCAACAAAGTCAGCTCACTGTCAAAGTGCATCAGCATAAATAGAGTGTTTGTTGACTACTATTCCGCTTACGGCCATACCACCCTGAACACGCCCGATCTCGTCTGATCTCGGAAGCTAAGCAGGGTCGGGCCTGGTTAGTACTTGGATGGGAGACCGCCTGGGAATACCAGGTGCTGTAAGCTTTTTCAACCACCACATGTGCAAAGTGCATCAGGGCAAATGGATCGTTTCCTCATTTAAAAAAAATCATTTAAATTATTCCTTAAGAGATATGTGAATATTTTCAACGGATCCTTGTTCAGGGCGATGCCGACTACTACTGTGTAAAATTTCGAGTCATTCAGACATACTTTTTGGGCAAAAAGTGAGTTTTTTCGCAACAAAGTCAGCTCACTGTCAAAGTGCATCAGCATAAATAGAGTGTTTGTTGACTACTATTCCGCTTACGGCCATACCACCCTGAACACGCCCGATCTCGTCTGATCTCGGAAGCTAAGCAGGGTCGGGCCTGGTTAGTACTTGGATGGGAGACCGCCTGGGAATACCAGGTGCTGTAAGCTTTTTCAACCACCACATGTGCAAAGTGCATCAGGGCAAATGGATCGTTTCCTCATTTAAAAAAAATCATTTAAATTATTCCTTAAGAGATATGTGAATATTTTCAACGGATCCTTGTTCAGGGCGATGCCGACTACTACTGTGTAAAATTTCGAGTCATTCAGACATACTTTTTGGGCAAAAAGTGAGTTTTTTCGCAACAAAGTCAGCTCACTGTCAAAGTGCATCAGCATAAATAGAGTGTTTGTTGACTACTATTCCGCTTACGGCCATACCACCCTGAACACGCCCGATCTCGTCTGATCTCGGAAGCTAAGCAGGGTCGGGCCTGGTTAGTACTTGGATGTTAGTACATGTGAATATATATGTGAATATTTTTTTACGGCCATACCACCCTGAACACGCCCGATCTCGTCTGATCTCGGAAGCTAAGCAGGGTCGGGCCTGGTTAGTACTTGGATGGGAGACCGCCTGGGAATACCAGGTGCTGTAAGCTTTTACTACTGTGTAAAATTTCGAGTCATTCAGACATACTTTTTGGGCAAAAAGTGAGTTTTTTCGCAACAAAGTCAGCTCACTGTCAAAGTGCATCAGCATAAATAGAGTGTTTGTTGACTACTATTCCGCTTACGGCCATACCACCCTGAACACGCCCGATCTCGTCTGATCTCGGAAGCTAAGCAGGGTCGGGCCTGGTTAGTACTTGGATGGGAGACCGCCTGGGAATACCAGGTGCTGTAAGCTTTTTCAACCACCACATGTGCAAAGTGCATCAGGGCAAATGGATCGTTTCCTCATTTAAAAAAAATCATTTAAATTATTCCTTAAGAGATATGTGAATATTTTCAACGGATCCTTGTTCAGGGCGATGCCGACTACTACTGTGTAAAATTTCGAGTCATTCAGACATACTTTTTGGGCAAAAAGTGAGTTTTTTCGCAACAAAGTCAGCTCACTGTCAAAGTGCATCAGCATAAATAGAGTGTTTGTTGACTACTATTCCGCTTACGGCCATACCACCCTGAACACGCCCGATCTCGTCTGATCTCGGAAGCTAAGCAGGGTCGGGCCTGGTTAGTACTTGGATGGGAGACCGCCTGGGAATACCAGGTGCTGTAAGCTTTTTCAACCACCACATGTGCAAAGTGCATCAGGGCAAATGGATCGTTTCCTCATTTAAAAAAAATCATTTAAATTATTCCTTAAGAGATATGTGAATATTTTCAACGGATCCTTGTTCAGGGCGATGCCGACTACTACTGTGTAAAATTTCGAGTCATTCAGACATACTTTTTGGGCAAAAAGTGAGTTTTTTCGCAACAAAGTCAGCTCACTGTCAAAGTGCATCAGCATAAATAGAGTGTTTGTTGACTACTATTCCGCTTACGGCCATACCACCCTGAACACGCCCGATCTCGTCTGATCTCGGAAGCTAAGCAGGGTCGGGCCTGGTTAGTACTTGGATGGGAGACCGCCTGGGAATACCAGGTGCTGTAAGCTTTTTCAACCACCACATGTGCAAAGTGCATCAGGGCAAATGGATCGTTTCCTCATTTAAAAAAAATCATTTAAATTATTCCTTAAGAGATATGTGAATATTTTCAACGGATCCTTGTTCAGGGCGATGCCGACTACTACTGTGTAAAATTTCGAGTCATTCAGACATACTTTTTGGGCAAAAAGTGAGTTTTTTCGCAACAAAGTCAGCTCACTGTCAAAGTGCATCAGCATAAATAGAGTGTTTGTTGACTACTATTCCGCTTACGGCCATACCACCCTGAACACGCCCGATCTCGTCTGATCTCGGAAGCTAAGCAGGGTCGGGCCTGGTTAGTACTTGGATGGGAGACCGCCTGGGAATACCAGGTGCTGTAAGCTTTTTCAACCACCACATGTGCAAAGTGCATCAGGGCAAATGGATCGTTTCCTCATTTAAAAAAAATCATTTAAATTATTCCTTAAGAGATATGTGAATATTTTCAACGGATCCTTGTTCAGGGCGATGCCGACTACTACTGTGTAAAATTTCGAGTCATTCAGACATACTTTTTGGGCAAAAAGTGAGTTTTTTCGCAACAAAGTCAGCTCACTGTCAAAGTGCATCAGCATAAATAGAGTGTTTGTTGACTACTATTCCGCTTACGGCCATACCACCCTGAACACGCCCGATCTCGTCTGATCTCGGAAGCTAAGCAGGGTCGGGCCTGGTTAGTACTTGGATGGGAGACCGCCTGGGAATACCAGGTGCTGTAAGCTTTTTCAACCACCACATGTGCAAAGTGCATCAGGGCAAATGGATCGTTTCCTCATTTAAAAAAAATCATTTAAATTATTCCTTAAGAGATATGTGAATATTTTCAACGGATCCTTGTTCAGGGCGATGCCGACTACTACTGTGTAAAATTTCGAGTCATTCAGACATACTTTTTGGGCAAAAAGTGAGTTTTTTCGCAACAAAGTCAGCTCACTGTCAAAGTGCATCAGCATAAATAGAGTGTTTGTTGACTACTATTCCGCTTACGGCCATACCACCCTGAACACGCCCGATCTCGTCTGATCTCGGAAGCTAAGCAGGGTCGGGCCTGGTTAGTACTTGGATGGGAGACCGCCTGGGAATACCAGGTGCTGTAAGCTTTTTCAACCACCACATGTGCAAAGTGCATCAGGGCAAATGGATCGTTTCCTCATTTAAAAAAAATCATTTAAATTATTCCTTAAGAGATATGTGAATATTTTCAACGGATCCTTGTTCAGGGCGATGCCGACTACTACTGTGTAAAATTTCGAGTCATTCAGACATACTTTTTGGGCAAAAAGTGAGTTTTTTCGCAACAAAGTCAGCTCACTGTCAAAGTGCATCAGCATAAATAGAGTGTTTGTTGACTACTATTCCGCTTACGGCCATACCACCCTGAACACGCCCGATCTCGTCTGATCTCGGAAGCTAAGCAGGGTCGGGCCTGGTTAGTACTTGGATGGGAGACCGCCTGGGAATACCAGGTGCTGTAAGCTTTTTCAACCACCACATGTGCAAAGTGCATCAGGGCAAATGGATCGTTTCCTCATTTAAAAAAAATCATTTAAATCATTCCTTAAGAGATATGTGAATATTTTCAACGGATCCTTGTTCAGGGCGATGCCGACTACTACTGTGTAAAATTTCAAGTCATTCAGACATACTTTTTGGGCAAAAAGTGACTTTTTTCGCAACAAAGTCAGCTCACTGTCAAAGTGCATCAGCATAAATAGAGTGTTTGTTGACTACTATTCAGCTTACGGCCATACCACCCTGAACACGCCCGATCTCGTCTGATCTCGGAAGCTAAGCAGGGTCGGGCCTGGTTAGTACTTGGATGGGAGACCGCCTGGGAATACCAGGTGCTGTAAGCTTTTTCAACCACCACATGTGCAAAGTGCATCAGGGCAAATGGATCGTTTCCTCATTTAAAAAAAATCATTTAAATTATTCCTTAAGAGATATGTGAATATTTTCAACGGATCCTTGTTCAGGGCGATGCCGACTACTACTGTGTAAAATTTCGAGTCATTCAGACATACTTTTTGGGCAAAAAGTGAGTTTTTTCGCAACAAAGTCAGCTCACTGTCAAAGTGCATCAGCATAAATAGAGTGTTTGTTGACTACTATTCCGCTTACGGCCATACCACCCTGAACACGCCCGATCTCGTCTGATCTCGGAAGCTAAGCAGGGTCGGGCCTGGTTAGTACTTGGATGGGAGACCGCCTGGGAATACCAGGTGCTGTAAGCTTTTTCAACCACCACATGTGCAAAGTGCATCAGGGCAAATGGATCGTTTCCTCATTTAAAAAAAATCATTTAAATTATTCCTTAAGAGATATGTGAATATTTTCAACGGATCCTTGTTCAGGGCGATGCCGACTACTACTGTGTAAAATTTCGAGTCATTCAGACATACTTTTTGGGCAAAAAGTGAGTTTTTTCGCAACAAAGTCAGCTCACTGTCAAAGTGCATCAGCATAAATAGAGTGTTTGTTGACTACTATTCCGCTTACGGCCATACCACCCTGAACACGCCCGATCTCGTCTGATCTCGGAAGCTAAGCAGGGTCGGGCCTGGTTAGTACTTGGATGGGAGACCGCCTGGGAATACCAGGTGCTGTAAGCTTTTTCAACCACCACATGTGCAAAGTGCATCAGGGCAAATGGATCGTTTCCTCATTTAAAAAAAATCATTTAAATTATTCCTTAAGAGATATGTGAATATTTTCAACGGATCCTTGTTCAGGGCGATGCCGACTACTACTGTGTAAAATTTCGAGTCATTCAGACATACTTTTTGGGCAAAAAGTGAGTTTTTTCGCAACAAAGTCAGCTCACTGTCAAAGTGCATCAGCATAAATAGAGTGTTTGTTGACTACTATTCCGCTTACGGCCATACCACCCTGAACACGCCCGATCTCGTCTGATCTCGGAAGCTAAGCAGGGTCGGGCCTGGTTAGTACTTGGATGGGAGACCGCCTGGGAATACCAGGTGCTGTAAGCTTTTTCAACCACCACATGTGCAAAGTGCATCAGGGCAAATGGATCGTTTCCTCATTTAAAAAAAATCATTTAAATTATTCCTTAAGAGATATGTGAATATTTTCAACGGATCCTTGTTCAGGGCGATGCCGACTACTACTGTGTAAAATTTCGAGTCATTCAGACATACTTTTTGGGCAAAAAGTGAGTTTTTTCGCAACAAAGTCAGCTCACTGTCAAAGTGCATCAGCATAAATAGAGTGTTTGTTGACTACTATTCCGCTTACGGCCATACCACCCTGAACACGCCCGATCTCGTCTGATCTCGGAAGCTAAGCAGGGTCGGGCCTGGTTAGTACTTGGATGGGAGACCGCCTGGGAATACCAGGTGCTGTAAGCTTTTTCAACCACCACATGTGCAAAGTGCATCAGGGCAAATGGATCGTTTCCTCATTTAAAAAAAATCATTTAAATTATTCCTTAAGAGATATGTGAATATTTTCAACGGATCCTTGTTCAGGGCGATGCCGACTACTACTGTGTAAAATTTCGAGTCATTCAGACATACTTTTTGGGCAAAAAGTGAGTTTTTTCGCAACAAAGTCAGCTCACTGTCAAAGTGCATCAGCATAAATAGAGTGTTTGTTGACTACTATTCCGCTTACGGCCATACCACCCTGAACACGCCCGATCTCGTCTGATCTCGGAAGCTAAGCAGGGTCGGGCCTGGTTAGTACTTGGATGGGAGACCGCCTGGGAATACCAGGTGCTGTAAGCTTTTTCAACCACCACATGTGCAAAGTGCATCAGGGCAAATGGATCGTTTCCTCATTTAAAAAAAATCATTTAAATTATTCCTTAAGAGATATGTGAATATTTTCAACGGATCCTTGTTCAGGGCGATGCCGACTACTACTGTGTAAAATTTCGAGTCATTCAGACATACTTTTTGGGCAAAAAGTGAGTTTTTTCGCAACAAAGTCAGCTCACTGTCAAAGTGCATCAGCATAAATAGAGTGTTTGTTGACTACTATTCCGCTTACGGCCATACCACCCTGAACACGCCCGATCTCGTCTGATCTCGGAAGCTAAGCAGGGTCGGGCCTGGTTAGTACTTGGATGGGAGACCGCCTGGGAATACCAGGTGCTGTAAGCTTTTTCAACCACCACATGTGCAAAGTGCATCAGGGCAAATGGATCGTTTCCTCATTTAAAAAAAATCATTTAAATTATTCCTTAAGAGATATGTGAATATTTTCAACGGATCCTTGTTCAGGGCGATGCCGACTACTACTGTGTAAAATTTCGAGTCATTCAGACATACTTTTTGGGCAAAAAGTGAGTTTTTTCGCAACAAAGTCAGCTCACTGTCAAAGTGCATCAGCATAAATAGAGTGTTTGTTGACTACTATTCCGCTTACGGCCATACCACCCTGAACACGCCCGATCTCGTCTGATCTCGGAAGCTAAGCAGGGTCGGGCCTGGTTAGTACTTGGATGGGAGACCGCCTGGGAATACCAGGTGCTGTAAGCTTTTTCAACCACCACATGTGCAAAGTGCATCAGGGCAAATGGATCGTTTCCTCATTTAAAAAAAATCATTTAAATTATTCCTTAAGAGATATGTGAATATTTTCAACGGATCCTTGTTCAGGGCGATGCCGACTACTACTGTGTAAAATTTCGAGTCATTCAGACATACTTTTTGGGCAAAAAGTGAGTTTTTTCGCAACAAAGTCAGCTCACTGTCAAAGTGCATCAGCATAAATAGAGTGTTTGTTGACTACTATTCCGCTTACGGCCATACCACCCTGAACACGCCCGATCTCGTCTGATCTCGGAAGCTAAGCAGGGTCGGGCCTGGTTAGTACTTGGATGGGAGACCGCCTGGGAATACCAGGTGCTGTAAGCTTTTTCAACCACCACATGTGCAAAGTGCATCAGGGCAAATGGATCGTTTCCTCATTTAAAAAAAATCATTTAAATTATTCCTTAAGAGATATGTGAATATTTTCAACGGATCCTTGTTCAGGGCGATGCCGACTACTACTGTGTAAAATTTCGAGTCATTCAGACATACTTTTTGGGCAAAAAGTGAGTTTTTTCGCAACAAAGTCAGCTCACTGTCAAAGTGCATCAGCATAAATAGAGTGTTTGTTGACTACTATTCCGCTTACGGCCATACCACCCTGAACACGCCCGATCTCGTCTGATCTCGGAAGCTAAGCAGGGTCGGGCCTGGTTAGTACTTGGATGGGAGACCGCCTGGGAATACCAGGTGCTGTAAGCTTTTTCAACCACCACATGTGCAAAGTGCATCAGGGCAAATGGATCGTTTCCTCATTTAAAAAAAATCATTTAAATTATTCCTTAAGAGATATGTGAATATTTTCAACGGATCCTTGTTCAGGGCGATGCCGACTACTACTGTGTAAAATTTCGAGTCATTCAGACATACTTTTTGGGCAAAAAGTGAGTTTTTTCGCAACAAAGTCAGCTCACTGTCAAAGTGCATCAGCATAAATAGAGTGTTTGTTGACTACTATTCCGCTTACGGCCATACCACCCTGAACACGCCCGATCTCGTCTGATCTCGGAAGCTAAGCAGGGTCGGGCCTGGTTAGTACTTGGATGGGAGACCGCCTGGGAATACCAGGTGCTGTAAGCTTTTTCAACCACCACAT
This sequence comes from Microchirus variegatus, assembly GCF_963457635.1. NCBI lineage: Eukaryota > Metazoa > Chordata > Actinopteri > Pleuronectiformes > Soleidae > Microchirus > Microchirus variegatus. The sequence continues at coordinate 6,736 of NW_028154673.1, read as the reverse complement.
GTGCAAAGTGCATCAGGGCAAATGGATCGTTTCCTCATTTAAAAAAAATCATTTAAATTATTCCTTAAGAGATATGTGAATATTTTCAACGGATCCTTGTTCAGGGCGATGCCGACTACTACTGTGTAAAATTTCGAGTCATTCAGACATACTTTTTGGGCAAAAAGTGAGTTTTTTCGCAACAAAGTCAGCTCACTGTCAAAGTGCATCAGCATAAATAGAGTGTTTGTTGACTACTATTCCGCTTACGGCCATACCACCCTGAACACGCCCGATCTCGTCTGATCTCGGAAGCTAAGCAGGGTCGGGCCTGGTTAGTACTTGGATGGGAGACCGCCTGGGAATACCAGGTGCTGTAAGCTTTTTCAACCACCACATGTGCAAAGTGCATCAGGGCAAATGGATCGTTTCCTCATTTAAAAAAAATCATTTAAATTATTCCTTAAGAGATATGTGAATATTTTCAACGGATCCTTGTTCAGGGCGATGCCGACTACTACTGTGTAAAATTTCGAGTCATTCAGACATACTTTTTGGGCAAAAAGTGAGTTTTTTCGCAACAAAGTCAGCTCACTGTCAAAGTGCATCAGCATAAATAGAGTGTTTGTTGACTACTATTCCGCTTACGGCCATACCACCCTGAACACGCCCGATCTCGTCTGATCTCGGAAGCTAAGCAGGGTCGGGCCTGGTTAGTACTTGGATGGGAGACCGCCTGGGAATACCAGGTGCTGTAAGCTTTTTCAACCACCACATGTGCAAAGTGCATCAGGGCAAATGGATCGTTTCCTCATTTAAAAAAAATCATTTAAATTATTCCTTAAGAGATATGTGAATATTTTCAACGGATCCTTGTTCAGGGCGATGCCGACTACTACTGTGTAAAATTTCGAGTCATTCAGACATACTTTTTGGGCAAAAAGTGAGTTTTTTCGCAACAAAGTCAGCTCACTGTCAAAGTGCATCAGCATAAATAGAGTGTTTGTTGACTACTATTCCGCTTACGGCCATACCACCCTGAACACGCCCGATCTCGTCTGATCTCGGAAGCTAAGCAGGGTCGGGCCTGGTTAGTACTTGGATGGGAGACCGCCTGGGAATACCAGGTGCTGTAAGCTTTTTCAACCACCACATGTGCAAAGTGCATCAGGGCAAATGGATCGTTTCCTCATTTAAAAAAAATCATTTAAATTATTCCTTAAGAGATATGTGAATATTTTCAACGGATCCTTGTTCAGGGCGATGCCGACTACTACTGTGTAAAATTTCGAGTCATTCAGACATACTTTTTGGGCAAAAAGTGAGTTTTTTCGCAACAAAGTCAGCTCACTGTCAAAGTGCATCAGCATAAATAGAGTGTTTGTTGACTACTATTCCGCTTACGGCCATACCACCCTGAACACGCCCGATCTCGTCTGATCTCGGAAGCTAAGCAGGGTCGGGCCTGGTTAGTACTTGGATGGGAGACCGCCTGGGAATACCAGGTGCTGTAAGCTTTTTCAACCACCACATGTGCAAAGTGCATCAGGGCAAATGGATCGTTTCCTCATTTAAAAAAAATCATTTAAATTATTCCTTAAGAGATATGTGAATATTTTCAACGGATCCTTGTTCAGGGCGATGCCGACTACTACTGTGTAAAATTTCGAGTCATTCAGACATACTTTTTGGGCAAAAAGTGAGTTTTTTCGCAACAAAGTCAGCTCACTGTCAAAGTGCATCAGCATAAATAGAGTGTTTGTTGACTACTATTCCGCTTACGGCCATACCACCCTGAACACGCCCGATCTCGTCTGATCTCGGAAGCTAAGCAGGGTCGGGCCTGGTTAGTACTTGGATGGGAGACCGCCTGGGAATACCAGGTGCTGTAAGCTTTTTCAACCACCACATGTGCAAAGTGCATCAGGGCAAATGGATCGTTTCCTCATTTAAAAAAAATCATTTAAATTATTCCTTAAGAGATATGTGAATATTTTCAACGGATCCTTGTTCAGGGCGATGCCGACTACTACTGTGTAAAATTTCGAGTCATTCAGACATACTTTTTGGGCAAAAAGTGAGTTTTTTCGCAACAAAGTCAGCTCACTGTCAAAGTGCATCAGCATAAATAGAGTGTTTGTTGACTACTATTCCGCTTACGGCCATACCACCCTGAACACGCCCGATCTCGTCTGATCTCGGAAGCTAAGCAGGGTCGGGCCTGGTTAGTACTTGGATGGGAGACCGCCTGGGAATACCAGGTGCTGTAAGCTTTTTCAACCACCACATGTGCAAAGTGCATCAGGGCAAATGGATCGTTTCCTCATTTAAAAAAAATCATTTAAATTATTCCTTAAGAGATATGTGAATATTTTCAACGGATCCTTGTTCAGGGCGATGCCGACTACTACTGTGTAAAATTTCGAGTCATTCAGACATACTTTTTGGGCAAAAAGTGAGTTTTTTCGCAACAAAGTCAGCTCACTGTCAAAGTGCATCAGCATAAATAGAGTGTTTGTTGACTACTATTCCGCTTACGGCCATACCACCCTGAACACGCCCGATCTCGTCTGATCTCGGAAGCTAAGCAGGGTCGGGCCTGGTTAGTACTTGGATGGGAGACCGCCTGGGAATACCAGGTGCTGTAAGCTTTTTCAACCACCACATGTGCAAAGTGCATCAGGGCAAATGGATCGTTTCCTCATTTAAAAAAAATCATTTAAATTATTCCTTAAGAGATATGTGAATATTTTCAACGGATCCTTGTTCAGGGCGATGCCGACTACTACTGTGTAAAATTTCGAGTCATTCAGACATACTTTTTGGGCAAAAAGTGAGTTTTTTCGCAACAAAGTCAGCTCACTGTCAAAGTGCATCAGCATAAATAGAGTGTTTGTTGACTACTATTCCGCTTACGGCCATACCACCCTGAACACGCCCGATCTCGTCTGATCTCGGAAGCTAAGCAGGGTCGGGCCTGGTTAGTACTTGGATGGGAGACCGCCTGGGAATACCAGGTGCTGTAAGCTTTTTCAACCACCACATGTGCAAAGTGCATCAGGGCAAATGGATCGTTTCCTCATTTAAAAAAAATCATTTAAATTATTCCTTAAGAGATATGTGAATATTTTCAACGGATCCTTGTTCAGGGCGATGCCGACTACTACTGTGTAAAATTTCGAGTCATTCAGACATACTTTTTGGGCAAAAAGTGAGTTTTTTCGCAACAAAGTCAGCTCACTGTCAAAGTGCATCAGCATAAATAGAGTGTTTGTTGACTACTATTCCGCTTACGGCCATACCACCCTGAACACGCCCGATCTCGTCTGATCTCGGAAGCTAAGCAGGGTCGGGCCTGGTTAGTACTTGGATGGGAGACCGCCTGGGAATACCAGGTGCTGTAAGCTTTTTCAACCACCACATGTGCAAAGTGCATCAGGGCAAATGGATCGTTTCCTCATTTAAAAAAAATCATTTAAATTATTCCTTAAGAGATATGTGAATATTTTCAACGGATCCTTGTTCAGGGCGATGCCGACTACTACTGTGTAAAATTTCGAGTCATTCAGACATACTTTTTGGGCAAAAAGTGAGTTTTTTCGCAACAAAGTCAGCTCACTGTCAAAGTGCATCAGCATAAATAGAGTGTTTGTTGACTACTATTCCGCTTACGGCCATACCACCCTGAACACGCCTGATCTCGTCTGATCTCGGAAGCTAAGCAGGGTCGGGCCTGGTTAGTACTTGGATGGGAGACCGCCTGGGAATACCAGGTGCTGTAAGCTTTTTCAACCACCACATGTGCAAAGTGCATCAGGGCAAATGGATCGTTTCCTCATTTAAAAAAAATCATTTAAATTATTCCTTAAGAGATATGTGAATATTTTCAACGGATCCTTGTTCAGGGCGATGCCGACTACTACTGTGTAAAATTTCGAGTCATTCAGACATACTTTTTGGGCAAAAAGTGAGTTTTTTCGCAACAAAGTCAGCTCACTGTCAAAGTGCATCAGCATAAATAGAGTGTTTGTTGACTACTATTCCGCTTACGGCCATACCACCCTGAACACGCCCGATCTCGTCTGATCTCGGAAGCTAAGCAGGGTCGGGCCTGGTTAGTACTTGGATGGGAGACCGCCTGGGAATACCAGGTGCTGTAAGCTTTTTCAACCACCACATGTGCAAAGTGCATCAGGGCAAATGGATCGTTTCCTCATTTAAAAAAAATCATTTAAATTATTCCTTAAGAGATATGTGAATATTTTCAACGGATCCTTGTTCAGGGCGATGCCGACTACTACTGTGTAAAATTTCGAGTCATTCAGACATACTTTTTGGGCAAAAAGTGAGTTTTTTCGCAACAAAGTCAGCTCACTGTCAAAGTGCATCAGCATAAATAGAGTGTTTGTTGACTACTATTCCGCTTACGGCCATACCACCCTGAACACGCCCGATCTCGTCTGATCTCGGAAGCTAAGCAGGGTCGGGCCTGGTTAGTACTTGGATGGGAGACCGCCTGGGAATACCAGGTGCTGTAAGCTTTTTCAACCACCACATGTGCAAAGTGCATCAGGGCAAATGGATCGTTTCCTCATTTAAAAAAAATCATTTAAATTATTCCTTAAGAGATATGTGAATATTTTCAACGGATCCTTGTTCAGGGCGATGCCGACTACTACTGTGTAAAATTTCGAGTCATTCAGACATACTTTTTGGGCAAAAAGTGAGTTTTTTCGCAACAAAGTCAGCTCACTGTCAAAGTGCATCAGCATAAATAGAGTGTTTGTTGACTACTATTCCGCTTACGGCCATACCACCCTGAACACGCCCGATCTCGTCTGATCTCGGAAGCTAAGCAGGGTCGGGCCTGGTTAGTACTTGGATGGGAGACCGCCTGGGAATACCAGGTGCTGTAAGCTTTTTCAACCACCACATGTGCAAAGTGCATCAGGGCAAATGGATCGTTTCCTCATTTAAAAAAAATCATTTAAATTATTCCTTAAGAGATATGTGAATATTTTCAACGGATCCTTGTTCAGGGCGATGCCGACTACTACTGTGTAAAATTTCGAGTCATTCAGACATACTTTTTGGGCAAAAAGTGAGTTTTTTCGCAACAAAGTCAGCTCACTGTCAAAGTGCATCAGCATAAATAGAGTGTTTGTTGACTACTATTCCGCTTACGGCCATACCACCCTGAACACGCCCGATCTCGTCTGATCTCGGAAGCTAAGCAGGGTCGGGCCTGGTTAGTACTTGGATGGGAGACCGCCTGGGAATACCAGGTGCTGTAAGCTTTTTCAACCACCACATGTGCAAAGTGCATCAGGGCAAATGGATCGTTTCCTCATTTAAAAAAAATCATTTAAATTATTCCTTAAGAGATATGTGAATATTTTCAATGGATCCTTGTTCAGGGCGATGCCGACTACTACTGTGTAAAATTTCGAGTCATTCAGACATACTTTTTGGGCAAAAAGTGAGTTTTTTCGCAACAAAGTCAGCTCACTGTCAAAGTGCATCAGCATAAATAGAGTGTTTGTTGACTACTATTCCGCTTACGGCCATACCACCCTGAACACGCCCGATCTCGTCTGATCTCGGAAGCTAAGCAGGGTCGGGCCTGGTTAGTACTTGGATGGGAGACCGCCTGGGAATACCAGGTGCTGTAAGCTTTTTCAACCACCACATGTGCAAAGTGCATCAGGGCAAATGGATCGTTTCCTCATTTAAAAAAAATCATTTAAATTATTCCTTAAGAGATATGTGAATATTTTCAACGGATCCTTGTTCAGGGCGATGCCGACTACTACTGTGTAAAATTTCGAGTCATTCAGACATACTTTTTGGGCAAAAAGTGAGTTTTTTCGCAACAAAGTCAGCTCACTGTCAAAGTGCATCAGCATAAATAGAGTGTTTGTTGACTACTATTCCGCTTACGGCCATACCACCCTGAACACGCCCGATCTCGTCTGATCTCGGAAGCTAAGCAGGGTCGGGCCTGGTTAGTACTTGGATGGGAGACCGCCTGGGAATACCAGGTGCTGTAAGCTTTTTCAACCACCACATGTGCAAAGTGCATCAGGGCAAATGGATCGTTTCCTCATTTAAAAAAAATCATTTAAATTATTCCTTAAGAGATATGTGAATATTTTCAACGGATCCTTGTTCAGGGCGATGCCGACTACTACTGTGTAAAATTTCGAGTCATTCAGACATACTTTTTGGGCAAAAAGTGAGTTTTTTCGCAACAAAGTCAGCTCACTGTCAAAGTGCATCAGCATAAATAGAGTGTTTGTTGACTACTATTCCGCTTACGGCCATACCACCCTGAACACGCCCGATCTCGTCTGATCTCGGAAGCTAAGCAGGGTCGGGCCTGGTTAGTACTTGGATGGGAGACCGCCTGGGAATACCAGGTGCTGTAAGCTTTTTCAACCACCACATGTGCAAAGTGCATCAGGGCAAATGGATCGTTTCCTCATTTAAAAAAAATCATTTAAATTATTCCTTAAGAGATATGTGAATATTTTCAACGGATCCTTGTTCAGGGCGATGCCGACTACTACTGTGTAAAATTTCGAGTCATTCAGACATACTTTTTGGGCAAAAAGTGAGTTTTTTCGCAACAAAGTCAGCTCACTGTCAAAGTGCATCAGCATAAATAGAGTGTTTGTTGACTACTATTCCGCTTACGGCCATACCACCCTGAACACGCCCGATCTCGTCTGATCTCGGAAGCTAAGCAGGGTCGGGC
>NW_028154675.1:0-2000 GCF_963457635.1 Microchirus variegatus | reverse complement strand
TGGAGCAATATAACCTCCACAGTAGTAAGTTCGAATACCTGCAAATTAAATCTGTATTTCGAACAAGGTTTAGAACTAGTACATGGGAACTAGAACTACCTCCAATAATAAATCAATTTCTAAACCTCACATCTCCCAGAAGATTATCAAAAACGTATGCTCTACTGACAGAAAATGACACAATAATCTCCCTACCAACTAAAAAATGGGAAACAGACCTAGGCATCAGCCCAGACGAAAGCTTTTGGAGACAAATATCAGCTAACATGTTCAAAATGATTAAAACCCCAGACTTACAACTCATACAATACAAAGTTCTACACAGAATACACTACACAGGACAAAGAATGTTCAGAATGGGGTATTCACAATCAAACACCTTCTTAAACTATAATGAAGACAAAGCAGATAATTACATGCATGCTATATGGATGTGCACACCTGTACATACATTCTGGTATAAGATATGTGATGACCTATCAGCATGCCTAGATCACACTATACGACCTACTCCTGCACTGTGTATACTGGGAGATTTAAGTCAAATAAATATAGAAACAGGGAAAAAATGCATGCTAATTACTAGCCTCAGCATCGCCAAGAAAACAATCCTCATAAACTGGAAAAACAAACCAAAAATAAGTATAAGCCAATATAGAAATCTTCTGCTTGACCACATCTCTATGGAGAGAATGTCTGCCTCAATTAAAAAATATTCGGCCGACTTCAATTCTACCTGGGCACCTTTAATTAACTATATTACTTAGGGCAGTGGGGGTCTGGCGTCTCTGCTGGCCGGCCTCCTGGGGTGGGGGCCGGGGTGCTGGGGCTGTTTGGTGGCTTCTGGTGTCTGGTGGTCCCCCTTTCCGGCCGTCTCTTGGTGGCTGTGGGCCTGCCCCGTGGGGCGGGGGGCTGCGGGTGTGGGCTGGGCTGCCCTGCGTCGTGGATGGGGGGAGCCCTGTGCCTCCGTATGCTGGGGCCCGCTGGGGTTGGGCTTGGCCCCTGCCTGTGGCGACAACCCCGCTGTCAGCAAGCAGCGGGGTGTTGTCGCCTCATCCTCCCCCCAAATTTTTAATGCATACTAGATACCAACATCCCCCATACACACATCCCACAGCACACATACATACACACCACACCACATCCTGGTGGGGGGGATGGGGGATGGGTGTGGGGGACCTCCCGGGTACCTGTGTCCCGCCCGCCTCCCGGCTGGGCTGGGGTCGGCGGTTTGGGCTGGGGGCAGCTGTGGGGCTCCGGGGCGATGGCGGCTGCGGCGGGTATTTGGGTAGGCTGTCGGGGGGAGCCCCGGGGGACCTGGCCGTGGCTTGCCATGACTCCTGCGAAGGGTGATGGTGGGCGGTGAGCTGGTCACTCAGCGTGGGCTGACTCTGGGCGCCCTGCCCTGGGTGGACGGGCCTGCCTCGGCGTGTGGTGGGCTAGTCTGTGCCCGTGGTGCTGTCGCCTCCTGCCCCCTCGGGGCGGGCTCTGGGCAGGGGGGTGCTCTGGCTCTGCGGCTCCCTGCCCTGGTCTTGTGCGGGGTGGACTTGAAGCTGGCTCTGGGTCGGGCGGCTGCGGGTCTCTCCTGGCCCGGGGGGCCGGTGGACGCTCCATGTGCCTGGGTTACTGCCGATCTTCTTCTGGGGGGGCGGCGACGCGGTTTTCACCACGGATTCCCGACCACACCAAGTGACAACCTCCGCACATACATATACATGGATGCGCGAATGCACAGACATACAGATACACACACAGACGAACTCTGGTTCATGATTGAACCAATATAAACTGATACAGCCGTTATAAACAAGATCACCTTTTCTATATGTGGTTGTTAACAAGTTCTAATGGTACTGTACTTATACAAATGCATATCAGTGTTATTAATGTTGTAATGTTATCAGTATTGCCTTAGTGTGTTATGCTACTAATTTCTATCTAGTGTCTCTCTCTCCCTCTTTCCCTCTTTCCCTCCTCCTCTCTCCCTCCCTCTCTCTCTC
>NW_028154676.1:0-2000 GCF_963457635.1 Microchirus variegatus | reverse complement strand
TTCACGCACCAGTGCTGGTGTTAATCACATCATCATTCGTCTGGTTCTACTGTATATTTTCCCCCTGCAGGTCTTCATTGTGCTGAATGTTTATTTTTATAAAGTAACTATACTTGAGTCAATACGTACTCAAGTAAAATATAAAATCCTCATTTTAAAGTGTACTTAAAAAATACAAAATACACACAAAAAAAGTATTCAATACAGTAAATTGAGTAAATGTATTTTGTTACTTTCCACCTCTGAAAATGGCAATAACATGGACTAGACATTAAGCATCCTTCACTGCATAACATTCATATTGATTGATTTTGATCTACTAATTTATTTATTTATTTATATTTTTTTTAACAAACAGCCACTAAGCAACCACTAAATTCCTTTACATGCATCAGGAACAGATCACATGCATGTGACCCAATTTTCAAATTCTCATTTATTAAGGATACACTGTACAGTACTTAAAAAATAAATTGTGAGTTAATGATAAATAAAAGTGTCACACAACTGAATAGATGTCACACAATTTAAAACTTTATGTGATCTTTGGTTTCTGAAATTGTAATCTTGAAGACATCCACAAGCTTCATACAGTCTTGGTCAAAGAAAACGGTTGGTAAAACATTGGTAGATCAGAGACGTGGAACATGATCTAAAAGTCCACAACTCTGGGTGATTATGTCTTTGAAAATATAGCAGTTTGTTAAATCAGCAATCAGCCCTGCAGGTTGTCTGTCTTATTCTATTATATCAGACAGCATTGTCAATGATGTGTGCTATAGATGTTATCTATACTTTTCACCGTTTAGTACAGCTTTGGCTCTTTCCGCACTTGCAGTTGCCACTAAAGTTGAAATGTTACGTCACATCTTGTTCTCCATTTACAAACCCCACTCATTTAGAAAGTAGGATCCATGTGCATATCCCTTTCTTTCTCCACCGTCTCACAAGATTTCCTTTTTCAGTGCCCATGTTTTTATGTCTTGCCCTAAACATCTGCATTTCTTTTTTATCTCGCTCTTTTACCTGTCTCATCCTCCCTTTTCCTCCTATAATCACAATCCCCCCCCCATTCTACAGCCCCTCTCATCCCACCCTGTCCATCCCTCCTCCTCCAGCTTTGGGCCATGCGTGTGCCACCCTGTCAGTTCTGATGGCAGGCTTGTCAGAGCTGCTGAGGAAGACTTACCCTCTGGTGGAGCAGACTCTGTCAGGGAAGGTTCTGCAAGTGTCATCCATGCCGTGTTTCCAACTGGCACCGCAGTACATCCTGCTTGGCCTGGCGGAGGCACTGGTCACGCCTGCGTGTGAGTGTGAAGATCTTTATTGAAATTAGGCACAAACCAATGGACACGTGGCCCACAAGAGTTGCTGACATGTTTACCATCACTTCCAGGTCCCTCATATCTTTCCAGTTGACTCCGAGCCACATCAGAGGCATCTCCCTGCACTTCCTCACCCTGTCCTACGGAGGGGGCTGCTTTCTAGGCGCCTTTATCATTCAACTGGCATACTTTATCTCTGGAGGTAATTATTGAATTTTTTCCTTACAAATAACAGAGACCCTGGACATTTGATAGAAAAACTGGGATTTTTTTTGCATAAGCTTGTCACAAACGCCGATGTGGCTCGATCATGGTGCCAAGAGGAAAAGGCTTGGCCTCGTAACGGGAAGGTGTGGATTGATCAAACCCCGACAAGGGCCAAAGGCTGGCAAGGCATGGCACAGAATCCCTTGTGTGTGTTCACTGCTGGTGTGTAATAAGGATGAGTCAAATTCACTTTTGCGAACTGTAAAAAATTACTCATTCTAATGCTTACAGGTAATTTCTATCCAAAGACACTGCAAGATGGGAATCTGGAGAGATTCTTCTTCCTCCTGGCCACACTGATGGCGATAAACACCCTCGTGTATTGGAGTGTATCTTACAGGTACAGTATTAATAGCTTTAATATTAAATCAGTAGTAGTAGTACATGCTCACAGTCCTGATTGAGCCC
>NW_028154677.1:0-7000 GCF_963457635.1 Microchirus variegatus | reverse complement strand
CGTGGGGGGGGGGGATATGCCAGGTATTGTAGAGTGATTGGTGGCACACATTATTCCCGCAGGTGCAGTATAAGGTTGCATCTGCGAGGCTTTTAGCGGAGACAGATTAGCCTCCGAGGGGTTCGGGCGGCGGCGGCGGCGGCGTCCGGCGTCCCCGCGGCCGCTAATGGGCCCAGAGTTCAGTATCGCTGTCGCGCCGCCGACGCCTTCGATACGTCACCTGTGTTCGTCCACGCGGCCGAGGATCAAAGGATGAGGTTTTTACGACAAAAAACTGGCTAGAAATAGAAAAATTTTATGAAAGTTTTAGCACATTCTTGCTACATATGCTCAGATTTTTTGCTAAAGTGACGACATTATGGCTATTTGTTGCCCTTTTCTTCAGTTTCTTAGTCTCGTTTCTTGCTCGATAGCATCATCTGGGTACGTTACTATTCAAATCGTCAAAAATGCGCCAGAAAGAAGCCAAGTCCGAGCTCAGAGACAACGCTGCTGCGGTTAGCGTCTTTCTAACGATAGTTAAAAAATTTGCGATAAAATTTCCTGACAAACGTCTGTGAAAACCACCAGAATTGAAGGCGCAGGAAATTGAAGGATGTGAAGGAAATTGAGTCTTTAGAAATTGAGTTTATCGCAAAAATAATCCAAAATCTAACTCAAATAGAAATGTGACAAAAATCATGTGAGAAAAAATATGTTTTTTTTTGTTTGTTGACAGACAATTCTTTCTTCGTTAAGGTAAAAAATTGTCATACAACAGTAGTTACACCCCAATACCAATCAGAGCTAATTCCAGATTAATTAACATGGGATTAACTGCATTTTCTTTGGTCAAAAAACCTGTTAATCCCAGGTTTTACGGTATTTTTTCCTCATACAATCCACAGATTCTGTGGTTTCTGAATTTCAATTTGCATCGTAAAGAAGAAAAACAAGTCATTTTTGCGAAATAATCCAAATCAAAACAACGCTATTATTTGCTAAAATTAAAAAAACATTTTTTCTTGATTTCATTTAAAAAAATAGTGAAATAGTAGTGAAAACGATGAGTGAATTGATATTGAAATTTGTCAAAATAAATGTACATATAGAACTATATCGTACAACTGCAGTTACAGCCAATTACTCCCAGGGTAATTTACATGGGATTAAATGCATTTTTCTTTGGTCAAAAAACCTGTTTAATCCCAGGTTTACGGTATTTTTTTCCCCCATACAATCCACAGATTCTGTGATTTCTGAATTTCAATCATTAAGAAGGAAAACAAGTAATTTTTGCGAAAATAATCCAAATCAAAACACGCTATTATTTTGCTAAATTTTTCAATTTGCATTTTTTCATGATTTCGTTAAGAAAATATTGAAAATGACGAGTGAATCAATGCTATGTGAATCACATTGAAATCACAATATTTGTCAAAAATAAATTTACATATAGAACTATATCGTGCATATCGTATATCTGTAGTCACAGCCTATTACTCCCAGGGTAATTTACATGGGATTAAATGCATTTTCTTTGGTCAAAAAACCTGTTTAATCCCAGGTTTTACTGTATTTTTTCCCCATACAATCCACAGATTCTGTGGTTTCTGAATTTGAATCGTAAAGAAGAAAAAACAAGTCATTTTCGCGAAATAATCAAAATCAAAACAGCGCAAAAAAATTAGCAATTTTTTTTTTTAATTTAAAATTTGCATTTCTCATAATTTCGTAAAAAAAAAAATTGAAAACGACGAGTGAATCACATTGAAATTTGTCAAAATAAATGTACATATAGAACTATATCATACAACTGTAGTTACAGCCAATTACTCCCAGAGTAATTTACCTGGGATTAAATTCATTTTCTTTGGTCAAAAAACATGTTTAATCCCAGGTTTAAGGTATTTTTTTCCCCCCATACAAACCACAGATTCTGTGGTTTCTGAATTTGAATCGTAAAGAAGAAAAAACAAGTCATTTTCGCGAAATAATCCAAATCAAAACACCGTAAAAAAATGTGCAAAATTTTTTAACATTTTAAAAATCTGCATTTTTCATGATTTCGTAAAAAAAAAAATTGAAAACGACGAGTGAATCACATTGAAATTTGTCAAAATAAATGTACATATAGAACTATATCATACAACTGTAGTTACGCTCCATCACTCTCAGGGTAATTTGACTGGGATTAAGTGCAGATTAAACACATTTTCTTTGGTTTACTGCACAGATCGTGCGGTTCCTCTGGATTGAGACGCAGCTGTTTCGTTCGTGTTCGTGGCTTTGTGAGGCTCGAGTGGAACAAAGAGAGGTGTGTGTGGTGCTCGCCGGGGCCTCCTGGGGGTATCGGGTTGTCATTACACAGATTTAGCGGGATTAGCGGTCGTCCTACTGGTGTCGCCGGCGCAAGAAAGAACCTCAAAGCGCTTTGTTTTCTCCTCTCAGAGACGACGACGACGACGACGACGATGACGATGTTGATGTTTCCACGACCAGAGGTCAAACGCTTCCGACGATATCGCGTACGTCCGCGGCCCCGAGGCGCCGCAGGAAGTCGGCGCTTTGTCCTCTCGATGTCTCGACTAAGCCTCAAAACGTTAGCGTCAACCTCGGTCGCGTCAATCACAGCCAACGACGGAGATTAGACGGGATTAAGAGGAACTTCTAACTCGTACCACAGCGACAGCACGAGACAATGAAACAGGTTCGGACGCTTTAGGTTTTTTACGGAAAACGTCACTTCAGACACTTCAGTGAGTCGTAAGAGTGAAACTGTTGTTAAATATTATATATGTCGATTTAAACAATACATGAAATCGCCAAAATAACGTTTTTAAAACACTTTTAAGCCAAATTATTAGCTAAACTTGACCAAATGTATAGTGAATTTCAAGATTTTTGGTACATTTGACGCAATATGATGCGCAAATTTGCGCTCGTCGCGATTAATATTGTGTTTTTTTTTTGGTCACGATAATATCATTTTGTTGAAACATTCGTAGAAAAATACGTTAATATTTTACGATCGTCTTGTTACGTCGATATTATCGATATTATATCGCGATTTAGTGATAGCGCCCGTAATTAACGTAGACAGCCCATAATTTAAGATTCTTAGAAAAAAAAATGTTACGTATCTCTATTATTTTTGTTCATATCATCCAGGACTTTGCCAAAATAGACCCCGCCCCTCTGTTGTTTAAGCTCCGCCCCAAACACTGGAAGTCGCGATTTTTGTAACTTTAAAAACAAACTGGTTATGAAAAGTAGAACTTTTTGAATTTTGACAATGTTCGTAACACGTAACACAACATTTTTTGGTGACATACGTCAGTGTTTCCCAAACACTGGTTCGGGACCCACAGACGGGGCACAGGAGATTTATTTGGGGTCCCCAGACAAAGTTTTCTTAACCCTTTAACACACCTAGACACCTTTTTGTGTTTTTGACTTTTTCTTTTTAGCATATCTTTTTCATTTTTTCATGCATATTGTTCAAAATTTGCTAGGTTGTGTATTTTTGGGTGCTTTAAAAAATTTTCATGTGAATTTTTTTTTTAGTCTATTCTAAACAACTGTGACAAATTTACTCACGTTAACACACCTTTGCACCAAAGTGTGCTCATTGAAACCCATTCAAATCACTATTTTTCATCCTGCTCAAATGTAAAGTAAAAAACATGAATCATCTAATTTTTTCACATCATTTGAAGCAAAAGGCTTTAAATGTGTGCTCTGACACATTTCCATCAAGATTACGTCATTTTTCTTTTTTTGGCACATGGAGAAAAAAACTGCTTTTTCTGATCGAGGGCACTCCCACTAAACCCCGCCCCCCTCTCTCCACATAAGGTCTGAGGCAGAAATTTTGTATGGGTGTGTGAGTACATGTGTGTGGGCATGTGTGCATGTGAGTGTGCGCGTGTGCACATGCACGTGCGCGCGTGCACGTGCCTTTAACGTGCACAGTGCATTTACAGTGTGACACAATGCGTAAAAGCGCAGGTGGCTTTCAAGTGGCACCTTTTCCATGCCCTCCTTTCATGTAAACATTTTTTTTTAAACTTTCAAAGCACCAAAACTTCAAAGTACAGTCTCCAAAGCACCCCGACATCTAAATTGTGGGGTCCCCACAGCTTTTGAAATATCCATAATGCAGGCGATTTCCCAGCACATGAAATGTACAGCAAAAATTAGAGCCAAAACAAACCCCGATCTGTGCACCTGTGCACTGCGCTGCAATGATCACAGGTATACAGGTGATGAGGTGTCTGTGCAGAGCTAAGGAGCATAGCTGGACTTTGCATGTCAAACCACACACAATGAAGCATCACAGCGGCACCACGGAGGCGCTAAACATGGTCATTGAAGACGAGCGCACGGAGCGCAATGCGTTCCATCAGCTTTGGACACCGACACAGCCGATGAAGAGTACTTCCCGGGGGCTTTCCAGTGTCCCACCCACTCCACTGACTCTTCTGACTTTGGGGAAGAGGTGACACTAGCGGACCTTTTATGGAAATCCAAAAACGGAGCGATCTGGGCATCCACAAACACCCTGATGCTCCAGTTCAAGCCTCCAGACTCAGGACTAACTCCAGAACCTCCCCGCCATGCCGTGGCCATTGTTAGTGACCTGATTGACACTTTTTATTTATTTTTCACCACGGAGATCACAAAACTTATCATGGAATGAACCAAACTGCATGGGAGAAGGACAGTGCCCGAGTGGAAGGACCTCGATAACCACCACCGTGCGGGCTTAGTTTGGACTCCTTCTGTTGGCGTCTATTGGGCAGCTGTTGCGCTGCAGAAACAAAACCAAGGACAGAGAGGGTCGTGTTGGACATGACGGAGGGGCTGGGAGGGTGACTGTGACTATTGATCATTTATTTTCCTTATTTGGGCTGGCAGAGGAGCTGCTGCGACGAAAGATCACCATTTTTGGCACAATGCGTAAAAACTGACCAGAGCTTCCCCCTCAGCTCCCGAGGCTCCTCCATCTCTTCATTTACTCACACCCTGCTGTCCTACACTCCGAAGCAGGACAAAAATGTCCTCCTGCTCAGCAACAAACACCGGGAGCCGGAGATCAGCAACGGGAAAAAAAAAGAGGCCCAGAAGCCCCAGATCATTCTGATTATAACCTCTGCAAAGGAGAGGATACCAATAGTGGAAGTTCTTCATTACAGCACAAAACATTTTTTTTTAATTTTATTTGGTATCTATAATGAGGTCTAATGTTGGTCTAAGAAATAAAAAAATAAAAAAACAAAAATACATATGTACACAATTTGTATAGCTTGTATTTGTATGAGCACACGTTGGTGCTATAGGTGTGTTAACTGAATATTTTATGAAATCTAACATTATAAAATAATAATAATGCAATTTTTTTTCTGCTAATCTTTCACATATACTAGGCTGCAATAATCCCAAAGAAAAAAAATCCAGTTTGCATGAATTATATTGAAAATATTGAATTTTTTGTCTTTTTTTTTTCATAAAATTAGGTGCATCATGACTAAACATGGCAATTTAAGGGTAAAAAATATAAAATATATATTAATATTTGATATGTATAGAAAGAACAGATGTTGGTCTAAAATCTAAAAAAAAAATAAAAAAAAATACAAATGTATGCATTTGATATAGCTGTGTACTTTATGAGCCCCATTTGGTGCTCTGGGTGTGTTAACATGATTTTATGAGACAATCTGACATTACGAAGAAAATAATAATGCAAAAAAAAAATTGTTTCTGCTAATCTTTCACATATCCCAGGCTGCAATAATCCAAACAAAAAAAATCCAGTTTGCATGAATTATATTGAAAATATTTCATTTTTTGTCTTTTTTAGATCATAAAATGAGGTGCATCATGACTAAACCTGGCAATTTAAGGGTTAAAAATATAAAAAATATATTAATATTTGATATGTATGGAAAGAAGAGATGTTGGTCTAAAATCTAAAAAAAAAAAAAAGGCAAAAATACAGATGTATACTATTTTTATAGATGTGTACTTTATGAGCACCATTTGGTGTGCTGGGTGTGTTAACGTGAGTGTTTTAGGCCATCTGACATTACAAAAAAAATAATAATGCAAAAAAAAAATGTTTCTGCTAATCTTTCACATATACCAGGCTGCAATAATCCAAACAAAAAAATTCCAGTTTCCATGAAGTATATTGAAAATAATTCATTTTTTGTGTTTTTTAGATCTTAAAATAAGGTGCATCATGACTAAACCTGGCAATTTGAGGGTTAAAAATAAAAAATATATATTAATATTTGATATGGATGGAAAGATGAGATGTTGGTCTAAAACCTAAAAAAAAAAAAAAAGGCAAAAATACAGATGTATACTATTTTTATAGCTGTGTACTTTATGAGCACCATTTGGTGTGCTGGGTGTGTTAACGTGAGTGTTTTAGGCCATCTGACATTACAAAAAAAATAATAATGCAAAAAAAAAATGATTCTGCTAATCTTTCACATATACCAGGCTGCAATAATCCAAACAAAAAAATTCCAGTTTCCATGAAGTATATTGAAAATAATTCATTTTTTGTGTTTTTTAGATCATAAAATCAAGGTGCATCATGAATAAACCTGGAAATTTAAGGGTTAAAAATAAAAAATATATATTAATATTTGATATGGATGGAAAGATGAGATGTTGGTCTAAAACCTAAAAAAAAAAAAAAGGCAAAAATACAGATGTATACTATTTTTATAGCTGTGTACTTTCATGCGCACCATTTGGTGTGCTGGGTGTGTTAACGTGATTTTTTTGAAGGCGCGTTTAAGGGTTAACCTTTTAATTAAGTGAATTCAATTTATCCACGAATTTACTCTTGTCACGATTAATGTTGTGTTTTTTTGGTCACGATAGTTCTTTAAAAAGTAGGAAACACTTATTTTATTGGAACATTCGTAGAAAAAGACATTTTATCTTGTAACTTCGATATTATCGCTGTATTTTATCGCGATTTGGCCTCTGATACGAGACG